>NW_026251506.1:0-105007 GCF_025024165.1 Kickxella alabastrina | reverse complement strand
GAAATTTCAGTCTTTGTATTTTCTTTATTTCCTAAGTGATGCTTTGTTTTGTTCATTTAATGCACATTCTCATGCATATAATCGTGCATGCTTTAATTATATGTTAATGCATCACTTCTATGTCAACATGTTCAGTTCCCCTTTTTCATATAAACATTCTTGTAAAACAAAAAAATAAAATCAGACTTTTGTTATGTAAGAGGGAGGTGGGGAGCACTACTGTAATAGTGTTAGAAGATGGGTATATAATTATAAAGATTTTTTATTACTAGTGTTTCTAAAGTGCTATTGTCGCCGGCCTCGCCTTATATATATCTCCTTGTCTTTGTGGCACTCACTGGCAATTATGTGCTCCGTTCGCGAGAACTGGTCCTTATGAAAGTAACCGGGGTCCCTGATATGGCATAATTGGCATGTCTGTATTCTTGCGCCCAGCACATCCATTTCGGGACAGGCAGTATGTCCGGATGTCAATTGTGGCGCCTAATTTGGTCCCCTGTGGTTTGGTCCATATCAGATCCATCTGTGAGCTGACGAGAATCTGTCTCATGATTTTCGCCCTCAGCGTCTACCTCCATATCCTCGGGCTGCGTAACAATGGCGAGCTTTATTTTTTTACGTGGTAATAAAAAGTATGAACCTACAAAAACCAATATATTGTGCTATTTTACGCAAAATTTGCTGTTTAATCCTGCCTTGCCAAGGTTTGTTTCAATGGTTTTATCCATTAAAAACTCATCATTTTAGGGTGTGCATTTATTTATCTACTAAAACTGCACATACATAAAATAATTTTAATAATGGGTGTGAATAATAAAGTGAACATTACTTGGCAAAATTGCGCAATAAATTATATTTCAACAGTTATGTCAAGGGCTATACTTACGCTCACTTACTATGACCCACCGCATACGTTGCTATGTCCATCAAAATGTTTATACAATTAGTGACATCAAATGACCAATTTTTGGCAACACGTGCGGATTGAACAAATAGCGGCATGCATTGATTGGGTGCATTCGTTTTTTGGCTATAAAATATGCGCACACTAATATTTTTATTAATTGACAATACATGTGTAAAAAATTATTAGCAAAAGAAGCTGCTTGAAGAAAATTGATGTGCACAGATTTACTGCGAAAGACGTTATCCATGCTTGCTTGCAATAAATGCGAGCATGTATATAACTCCAATTAGCTTACAAAAATTAAATGACACACATACACTGACAGCTGACTGTGTTTTGAGAATAATTAATCGACACATGTGCAAACAACGCTCAGCAGCACTCATTTTGAATCGTTTTGCTCGACATCATATTATTGCATTTCCCCTCCTTTATATGGCACGGCCATGCCCATACTATTGCTTGTTTTTGGATTAATATTATATTCATTTTTATTCGAAAAATTAACAAAACGCCACCTGCAAACTTTACTTTTTTCCGTTCATTTTTCAATATTATCAACAACATCAAACCTACAAAAGATATGATCCAGTCTGTACTTATATTCAACCAGCTAGGAAAACCGCGCCTTGTTAAATTCTATGAGCCTTTGGACGCGTCCATTCAACAGACCCTCGTGCGTGAAATCCATACCCTCGTGTCCAAACGCCCCGACACCTTGTGCAATTTTCTTGAATCAAGCCAATCAGTCAATGGCGCGCGCATAATTTATCGGCACTACGCCACACTCTTTTTCGTTTTTCTTGTCGACTCTTCCGAAAGCGAGCTGGGAATACTGGATTTGATACAGGTGTTTGTGGAGGCCCTGGATAGGGTTTTTGAGAATGTGTGCGAGCTGGACTTGATTTTCCATTTCGATGAGATACACTATGTTTTGGCCGAGGTTGTGTCGGCCGGGATGGTAGTGGAGACCAATTTGAAGGAGATTTCGAGGGCGGTGACCGAGGCTAAGCGGATGGCCAAGCCTGTGCAAGAAGGATCAAGGCTGGGCATTGGAGCGCTCAGACGTGGATTCGCTTGACGGTTACGTTTTTTATTTTACTGTCTCACGTACTCGATGTAAACACATAGTATATCAAACGGTCGGCTAATTCACAATTACTAGCTCTTGATATCAAGGCTAATACGCCAAAGAAAATAATGAGACTACAAATATGAAACAACTGTATTTTATTGCCCTTTTATGCTTTCAGCCACAAGCACCAACAGCGCGCACCCACTCTTGTCCATTTTTTTTAATTTGCTTTGTATTATTTCAATGTCATCAAAGATTGAGCGCATTAACTCCAACAACCATGACTGGGGCTCCGATGCTGCCGATCATTTTTCAATGAAGGAGTACTTGGCAGATTCAGCTCACTTTAGTTCGACAGACCAAAAGCTGGACAAGTATTGTCGAAAAATTGACACTCACATCCTCATATACGCAATTGTGCTTTGCATCTTGGGCCAAAGCGACCGCGGCTCCATTGGTGTCGCCAAGGTGGTCGGTCTAGAAAAAGACCTTGGAATGGTCAAGAATGACTTCAACATTGCTACGACGCTATTTACGGTTGGGTACCTTTCGCTCGAAATGTTTTCCAACTTTTTGCTCAAGCGCCTGGGCGCATCTGTGGTGTTGCCTACATTGGGAATACTCTGGGGCATAGTGTGTGCATTTCAGGGAGTCATTAAAACAAAAACACAACTCTACATTATGCGACTGTTCTTGGGAATGGCTGAGTGCGGATTCACCGCGGGTATTCTGCTTATAATGTCGTTTTTCTACCCCAAAAGCAAGCTGACTACGCGCGTCGGGTTTTTCTACTTGAGCTTTCCGTTGGCCAACGTGTTTTCTGGCCCTCTGGCTTTTGCCTTGTCGCATATTGACCATCCGACAATAAAACACTGGCAGTGGGTGTTTATTCTCGAAGGGCTCATAACTGTCCCCGTGTCTGCCCTTGGCTACTACATTCTTCACGATCATCCAGAAAAGTGCTCATTCCTGTCTCAAGACGAAAAGTCACTCATTGTGGCATACAAGCGCCGGGAGGGCACCCTGGGTGGGTCCGAGCAGCTATCAATGCGGGATACAAAGCGGGCACTGATGGACTGGCAGCTGTGGTGTATGACATTTGCAAATTTTGCCGTCTGCACAGGGAGTCACACTTTGTCGGTGTTTGCACCCGAAGTTATCAACGAGCTGGGATTCTCGCCCATGCATTCTCAGATAATGAGCGCCCTGCCATCCCTCTGCGGTGCTGTTGCTATTTTATTAGCCGGAAAAACTGTCAAATTGTGTCGGAGCCATTGGCTCGCTGCATGCCTAGCCTTGGGCTTCTCTCTCCTGGGCAGTATACTTATGTTGGCCACGCTTAATGTGCCTTTGCGCGTCTTTGGGCTCTGTTTGCTTGGTACTGGATCGTTTGCTGGCTTGGGCATTCTGCCGGGATGGGTTATTACAGCAAATTCGCAGACCGTTTCCAGCTCGACAGTGGCATCTACACTAACTGTATTTATGGGCGCTACTGCAAGTTTTGTGTCGGCAAATGTATTTTTGAACTGGGATGCGCCAAGGTTTGTAATCGGCCATACAGTGAATGTGGCTCTTCTCACCCTGGGGATTCTGGCATGTATCGTGACGCGGATAAGCATGGGTTTCAGAAATCGTCAGTTTGACCAACAGAAAAGACAGATGAAAATCAAAATCGAAATTGAAAGCATAAAAGCTTTTCGTTTTGTATACTGAAAATAATATTTCAATCCTTTTAATTTGTATTTGTTTTAGTTGGTGAGTGTTTTGTGAACAATTTATAAAGGTTATAATACAATGCATATCTTCAGTCTGTGCAACAACATTTAGCAGAGCCATCTTTACAGGGCCAGAAACCCGGGCCGAGACCCATCGGCATGCATGTATGTATAGGATAGATGTGGGACGTCACTCCGACGCCCTGATCCAATTCCATCGATTTCAAAACCGTGTGGCATTCATAATTGAAACTGTTTTTGCTATAGAATGATAACTGCATATATTGATGCAATTTTGTGGTACATCAACATAGCATTTGTTATGATAGTTATTTACATGTGAGCGGCACTGGAGATTTTGCACACTTGTGTTGAAATTCTGGGAGAGACGTCCTGTGAACGTGTAGAGATAAAATGCTACGTATAAAAGTGTATTGAATATATAAATGCTATGCACTGGAAAAAGGTAAGGAACATATTGCTCTGTTTAGTCATTGTGTGACTTATTAATGATTGTATATTTGGCTGGAATAGCCTATCGTGATCTATAAAAATGTGGGTCTAAATCGATATATTCAAGTCTTAAAAATTACTTAAGGAGCTGGAAAAAGGGGGCAGCGCTGTAAACATCATGGTGTTCCTTGTTGTCAGCCAGCAATAACAGAAATGTGCATAGTGGCCATGAGGGCGATCTTGGTTCTTGAAAAGGGAAGATAGTAGCCTGGAATGTGTGTTGGGCACCACATCACTCCCTACGAGACTGGTCGCTAATCTTGTCCCAGTACTCCTGAATCAGATCCAGTGATTCAAAGTTGCTTATTGGCTCCCAGGTGCTGTCGCCATTAATCCAGTCAATTAAGTAGCGGATACCACCACGTGTGTTCTTGTGCCCAGTGATGGCTAACACCTCGACATGTGTTTCATCAAAGTCGGGCGCTGACGCAAGAGGAATAAGCTGTGACGTCATATAATTGCGCAACAGTGGTTCACATGTCATGTCCTCCAGCTTGTAGGTGCCAGGTGCTACTACAGCGACAATGGGTAAGGACCAGTATGCTTGGCCTCACGTTTGTGCATGTGCTTGCCGCGGATAAGGACTGCTGTTCCAACCTCAAACTCCATTACCTTGTGTCTGTTCTTGAATCGTGCAGTTTGCTTGTCATTAGTGACAGCTGTGTGCTGCGCCACTGTTATAAAGAGAGTGCCTCGCATGCTGAGTGCACGTTCACGTAACTGCTCGATCTGTTCAGTGGTTGCCTCCACATCCAGCAGCTCTTTATCAGTGTGGTCGGCAAGCATGTTTGGCTCACGCCCAAACATGGCAAATAAAGGCGTAAAACCATGACGTGGAGAAATCTTGGTGTTCATCGCATATTGTGCGAAAGGAACACAGCGGTCCCATGTTGCTTTGCGTCCTGCCACCAGCTTGCTGATAACTTGGCTGGCTGTAATGGAACTTATAGTGGATTTCTGAAATATATATATATTTAGTACGAATAAGGGAGCTTAAAGAGCTCCGCTTATTTATTCAACACTATCGACAGTGAAAATAGAAATCGTGATCATAAACAATCACAATTTCAAATAATCGTAATTTCACAATTGCAAATTGTCACGTGACATTGTAATAATTGATGTCACAGTATATACCATTGGAGATCAGATATTACCTGCCCAAGTTCGTTCGCACTTTGGTCAAGACAAATTTATTACTCTTATCTTCTGCAAAACTGGTATTGTTCACGCCAACCTCAACATCAAACCGCGCACTGCCAATAGTGAATACTTTGTCAAGAATGGCATTGATCCCGTATTTGCCAAGTGTAAAAAATGCACAAGAACGCCGACCCAGCAGAATCGTATTTCACCAGGACAATGCACCACCACCTCACAAACCAAAACGTACGTTGTACCACATTTTGCAGATTGTGATGAAACAACTTGAAGCAGTACCATACCAGGCCTAGCGACTTGTTTTTAATGCGCGGAAAAATCCAAATCTCACAAGCTCAGAGGTCTCAATTTAAAGGATATTCGAGCGGTGAAAAATGCATGGCTGTGGTACCAAAAAAGCACCGTGTCACGTAATCATTGAAGGTAGCCAATCACCGCCTAGGCGAATATTTGTTGTTTCGCGCAAGGCTTATAATAAGTCCTCGCGGACGCAAAAAACTAGTCGTTTTTGGTTTCAGTTTAGTTATAATTGAAAGAAAATACATTGACACGCTTAAAAATAGCTGTCTCATTGCTGACAATTCGCGACACGAACTCATGCAGAAACCCAATGCACCATGGGGACATTCCCTGGTCATCCTGGCGGACACATGCAGTGATGACATCGACAGCGCCCAGCTCCAGCAGCTGCACCATCTGTGGATTTGCCATCTCCATTTCGTTTTCTTCTGCTGCTGCCAGCCGATATGCCATGAGAAAAGTACACAGCCGCACGAGACTCTACACCGGCATGCGCAAAAGCTCAAGCTCAGACATTGGCTGGCGTGCGACACCGAGCAATGCAGACAGAAATACCAGGTCGATCATCCGCCGGTGGTACTCAGTGCGCAGCGCAAACTGCTTTGCCATAGCCGCACATAACGACACAAGCACAGCGTCTAGCTGCTGTCTCTGCTTGCTGCTGCCTCGAGCCAAGACATTGGCTGACTGCAGAAGTGTTTCGCTGAGCACCTCAAGAAACCCGCAGCCAGCTGCCTGCCGCATGTGCCGCTTGGATACTGCCGCGTCTGATGTGTCTAGCAGCCCGAGCAGCGTGGTGGCTGCCCGCATTGCCACTTCTTTCTCCCTAGGCGCGTACATAGCGTTCACCAGCACCTCAATTCCGCCAGCCCAAATCACCTTGCCGATCCGCTGCAGCATCATCACCAGCACCTGTAGCAACACAAATGTCCTCAACCGGCCCTCCTCCTCTGCTGCTGAACTGCCCAGGGCCTGCGCGACTATCAGCTGCACTATCTCTCGCCACATGGCCATATCGAGCAGCAGCTCAGATGCAATATCCCACAGCTTAAAGTTGTCTGAATGCAGCACCAATTATGCCAAGAGATTAGCCATTTCAAGCGTCTGAATGTCCAATTCTGCCTCATTGTCCGCACTCCCTTTTGGGATTTATTGGTCCTGGAATATCAGGCGTGTCGCTGTTGCTGTCTTTGGCTGTGTGCAGCAGAAATCTAACTCATACTGTGATTGGTCTAAAAGATGCGAAAGTACCTGGTATGTGCCGAGTGCTGCTCCGACGCCAATTGCGAGGTGGTACCAGCTATCGTCTATGGCAGTGAAAAACAATATTGAAAGTGTATAAAAAAGAAATAATAAAATGTGAATTGTGAATTGGAAAGGAAAGGAAAGGAAAAATAAAGTAAGAAAGAAGAAAGAATAACGTTAAATTGAAATCATTTGGCAAAATAACAAAAATCGAAAATTATGGATGAAATCAACCATGTTCAAGTAAAATTGGCCAATGTGCGAGTTTAAAAGGATGTTGTTTACAGTTAAAGTGATTGGTGAAAGGTGATCGGTGGGTTGGTGAAAGGTGATCGGTGGGTTGGTGAATCTGTAAATAAAAGAGGGACAGACAAGAGTTTTAATCTTTATTAAACGTGAAGAAAATATGAAGAAAATGTATAATTTTATCTTTTGCAGTTAATTTTTTGGGTCGTAAAAAGATTTATTAAAAACAACAAAAACCTAAAGAGCTAGCTTCTTGAATGACCCAGCATTGATCTCGTCCTCGGCTGGTCGCTTAAGCTGGCCATTATCCTCTCTGAGGAGCTCAATTGCCTGAGGATGCATAAATCTGGGAGCAGCATCCCAGTTAGCCTGTTGTTTAAATGTACTGTCCCGCCAGAGCTGGTGGCTAATGTACTGGTTTCCTGGTTCAAACAAGAACTGGCGCATTGAGTGGAATAGGTTCCTGAATATCTTCCCTGGATTTCCTATCCCAAACAATTCCAGATACTTTTCCTCAACCATCATGATGCTGTACCGACTCAAAGCCAGGCTTTGGTTGTCCAGAAATTTGAACCTCTGAACGTCATCCCTCTTAGTGCCAGCTGGACGCACTGCGTCCATAACGACACAGAGAACACTCTCCAGGTCATCAAGGATTCCCTGGATGGGGCTGCTGAGCATAGGAATGCCCATGAAAAGCGGCGTCCCTGTAAATGGGTCCTTGGCCACCTCCACCTGTCCCACTGTCGTCGCATTGAACCCCCACTGCTTGGCAATATCAATGTGATTGGGTTGAGTTGGGCCAGTGTCCCTGGCAGCATCCTCAGCAGTGCCCCAGCCAATGACCTTGGCACAGCTCCAGTCAATGACATACACCTTGTTGTTTTTGACACACACGTTCCCTGCTGAAATGTCCCTGTGCAGGACACCAGTTTCACTTGCCTGGGCAAGACACAAGGTTAGCTGCTCGACAAAGCCAGAAACCAGCTTGTCTTTCTGATTGTCGGCCTTGTCTTTCAGATACTTGGCTATTGGCTGGCGTTACGTTAAAAATCGATCTTGAACAAAAATGAACTAAAAGGAAGCTAAGGGATGAATAGCCTCCACTGTTCATATCATTAGTATTTATGTGTGCGTATGAATTCCCGCATATCCAAGTAGGGAATTAACTAGCGATTGATTCATTAATCAATTGCCAGAGACAAGCCGCAATTCCTTGTATCACACTTCCTATCTTTTTAGCTCCCTACCTCTATGCCTTTATATTGCCTGTTTTCTTTTTCTTTTTGTCATGAGTTGCATCTACAACATCACAAGGTGATCAAACTTGTAATGATTGCTGTGCCGCCATGTATTTAATAATAAATTTAACAAAACCCCGAGAACATTTTACAATGTTTCAAGGCCCATGGACACTCATCTTTTGTTCTTTTTTTTTGTTTTTTTGTTCAGGCAATACATTAGCAAGGAGGGTGGTCAGCAGCAAAGGGAGGAGTGGGTAATGAGGATACAAAATATGAAAATGAGGGCTGGTTGTATGACAAAAGAGAATGACGTGGAAAGCCGATGGATGTATTTGAACATCCCTTGGCATAAGTTGTTTTGAAAGTAAAAATGTGGACTGTAGATTTTGCGAGTAAAGGGTTGGTTATTGAAAAGTCAAGAGAAAGTAAGTGGTGTCCGCGGTCGCTGATGATATATTCCATATATGAACATGGCGCGTAAAGTGTAATTGGTAAGTGGTGTTGTAACAAATTGTGGTTGAAATGAGAAACCAAAGAAATGTCTTGGGAAGTGGACGCTCTATTTATATGGAATGCGGCATTCAAATGAATGAACAAGAAAGGCAGCCGAAACAGACCTACCATTTAGAAAAAGAGATGGAAAATGAAAATACAGCAAGCTCTTCGTTTTGCGCCAGCCTAAAATAATTTCCCCATGTTTTTGCACCAAGAGGCTTGTATTTGGGCGATATAATAAGCCCAAACTGCCAAAAATAGCAGCAAGATATATCTCCATGTGCTTGAAGAAAAATGTGAACATTGCATCATTTTGATTCCAACATTGCATAATTTATGCTGTGAAATAAAGTGAAAGTGATTTTGATATTTCCAAAAATACAAACATGCATTCGGCCATTTTTGCAAGCCAAACAATGATGTATTTTTTTGGGGGGCAACTTTTATTTCAAAATTTTACATGTATATTTAGAGAACCTGGATAAGAGGCTAGACTTGAAACATAAACAATTAGTATTTGCTACAAATAATATTAATCAAAAAAGGATATTTATTTTTCCAAGGAGAACAATTCTTGGCTGCCCAACAGCCATTCCTTATATGCTCTTGTTATGACATAAATAAACTAAATAAAACGTATCATCATTGCTCTGATTGCCACGTGCATAATCAATTAATCTCAGTATAACAACATACAACGCCATGTGCCTTAATGTTGGAATATAGGAACGTTCTATGAACGTGTAGATAAACTATAATGACAAAGTATATTTAATGAATAAGTGCTATGCACTGTGAAAGGTGAAGAGTAGAAAAGCATATTGCTTTGGTCACTGGGTGACTTATTGTTTGTGTGGCTAAACAGCCAACACTGGTTAATCAGTTGATCACCATCAACCAATACTTAACTGTGACATATCTGGAGTCAATTCACACACTGGTTTGAATAGTATTGGATGTCAGTGCTTTAAAAGCATGTTCACAAAATGATGAATCATTTCCGGCAATGACATGTACAGGATGCTGCTTCCATTATTGCTAAAAATGACATGTATAAATAAGACATGGTTTCTCGAATATTCAGTTGGTAGTTCTTTAGACACTCTTGCTCCTTTTTTACTCACAACTGCAAACATCTTTATTTTATTTACCAGCAACCATCATTTTCAACATGCAGCTCTTCTCATTCACCACTCTTTCCCTGGCTGCCGCTGCTGCCAATGCTGTTGTGCGCGCCGACGCTTATGCCGATGCCATTTTTTGACAGGTTTGGAGCGTTTCATTACCCAAAGCAAGCCTCTTGGTACACAGAAAGAGTAAAAAACATATTTCAGGCTGGCAAGCCTTAGAACCCACTGCGTTTTTCATTTTTCCATCTCTTTTTTCAATTGGCAGGGCTTATTTACTGCTTTTCTCCATCTATTTGCATGTCTTATTTCATATAAAAGGAGCGCCCAGTTTTCAAGCTATTTTTTGGTTCCCTATCTCTCTCCCAACAACCACCACTTCCTCTAAAATACTACCACCTTTTTTCTAATACGCACACATATTTTCCTAACATTACGATATCACGACTACAGTACACACGCACACACACAGCAGCATCAACTTTGACTTTAGCATGGATTATCAGTTCACAATACACAACTTTTGTGGGAGGGGATCGCACACATACAACAGTTCTCGCCCAGCGTCATCCATTGCACTACATTGGCCCATATATTATATCCGCCGTCTGCCACAGCCACGCTCATTTGTACATCACAAAAAATAATGTGTCTAGTAAACACTCGGTAAGATATCTGCAACTGGTCTCATCAATGTCATGTCTGGGATGTCTGGGTATATAAGGGGACCTAAAGAACACCCTTATAATAAAAATCGGGCCGGTTCCATTCCATAAGACCTGTAACCGTGGTATATACGGGGGCCCACAGAACATTTGTTCAATATGAATCCGGCTGGTAACACGCCTAAGACCTGAAATCAGAGGCAGCGGAATGGGAGGAGGGTGGGGTTTACCCATGTACCTTCTCCGGATTGCCAGCGTCTGGATGGGCTCCTCACAAAATCACAACACGGGCATGGCTAGAAAGAGTAGCGCATGTACCAAACCCACAACATGACAACCAGTTGCAAATATCTCCGAGCGTCCAACGACATTTTGCACTCGATGCTCTATGAGCTCTAAACAGCTATAATTTGCGCGGTGATGATTTTTAAATGGCACTTTACTTTTAATTGTGCTAATTTTTGTCTTTGCCATCCATCATGGCAGAAAATAAAACCAGTGTACACACACCCCCAAAGTTTCCATTGAAAAGTACAATTACAAAAATTAGACTGAAAGCCAAGAGAATGAATTTCGTAAATATCGCTCGAAAAAATCAGATAATATTAGAATAATAAATTGCATAATTTCAGTTTGCATGCACTTTTGCAGCCGCTGATTTAGTCTGTGTTTTGGCTGATCATGTGCAACAGCCATCAAACAGAAACACATGTACAACTGTTGGGCACTTGTCCAGCTTAATCTGCGTTGTGCTTAATTTGCTGTTTAGTTGATAAGAGAGCGTTGATAAAAATAAAAATAAAATAAGAGATGACAGCAAGCATACAAACAATGTGGCTGTATTGACATTCGCTTGGGATTGCGATTGGTATTGGAGAGCATTGCAGAAAAAAGCTATCGCAGCAAAAAATGCTTCAGCTTTTTGTTAAGAAAAAACAGGAGATATTGGAGTGTGTACAGCTAATGATACATTCAATTAGGAGTTATTCGTTAGGATTGAGATGGGCATGTTCATTGTGTAGATAATCTACAGCCCCATTTATACAGCCTGTTCTGCAAAACCACATCGAGTGCAGCTCAAAAATAGCAGCGTTAATGTAATGCTGCGCAGCCTGAAGACATGGAAGTAGATGTCGAGGATCGTGAAACAAGTTTCCGTCTGCATGCCGGTTGATAGGGCACTAATTGGATCATGCAGGCGTAAATTAGGAAGGTATAATAATGATGTCCAGACATGCTCCCTACTTTGCAATGTACACGTACAAACGCAAATATGCAAAAACCACAACATTGACTTGCCAAGACACCGGTTTGCTCACAGAAAAACCAGTTCTCGCTAGCGGAGTGCACAGCTGGCAAAGTGCACAACAAAGGCGATGAGATACATATATAAGACAAGGCCAGCCCTAGTTCTGCTTTTGATTCCCTTGATAATAAAAACTATAACAAAACCCAACCATACTTTTAACACTAGGTGACTAGTGCTCCACTCAACTCATAATACCTTTAAAACTAGACAAATAGTGTCTCCTCCAAATTACAACTGCAAGAACCAATTAACTGACAAATGAATAAAGTATTGGGGTTTAAACAACAAAGCGGAAAATATGAAGAAAAAAAATTTATACAATGCGTTGTTTTTCTTTTATTATAATTTCAAACCAAAAAGAATAGACTTAAAAAACGTCTTTATACAATCTGGCCGCAAATCTTTCTCTACATTTCTCTTTTCCTTTTACTTTTTTATTTATAAAAAAATGCGCAGAAAAAGAAAAACTATGTATAAAAAACTGGACGGTAAAAATGACGCTGTATTTTTATACTGGCTTTGATGTTTCTTGTATCCACATTTGTTTTTATTTATGCCAATAATTATAAGATTTTATTTAAGCATGACCAAACCTAAAAACAAGCATCAAGACATAAAAGCTAACACCCAAAGTACTTGAGTCTTGATAATATAAGAAAAGCAAAAGTAAACACAAAAACTGCCTACGTATACCTAACCAACAACACGTTCGCACACATTGGGTCCATAAACGATGTCCAAAGTAAAACATACTGATACGATTTATAGTTACTTAGGCAAACAGGGTATGTTAATTTGTACAATCCTGGCCATAGATACTTTTTATGTCTGTTACCTGCTCGAAACTGCTAAGCCCAAATTTTAAAATGCGTTAGCTAAGCCCACATTCAATGTTTTATTGAATAAATGTATTAGTTTGGAAGAGGGTATATTTAAATAATACTTTTTTTTAAAATATTTCTCATCTTATTACAAAACCAATACCAGCACTCTTTTGTCTCCTTGTGTGAGTTTTTGTGCTTGGTCATCCAGTTAACTGAGTTAGTAAATTTTTTACTCTATATTTATTTTTTATTGGTTAAATGAAAAATATATACTATCTTGCGTGTGTTATGAGGGAGTGGTGTAAAGAGCATTATGGTAGTAGTGTTATGAAAGTGGTGGGTGAATTTATAAAGGGTTTATTTACTAATGTTTCTAAAGTACTTCTAGCCCTAGCCTCATGTTATATATGTGCCTCGTCGCCTTTGTTGTGCACATTGTCAATCGTGCGCTTCGTTGGTGAGAACTGGATCTTCTGCGAGCAGACCAGTATCTTAGCAAGTCAATGCTGTGATTTTTGCATAAGTGCGTTTGTACATGTACATTGCAAAGTAGGGAGCATACCTGGTTATTATTATGTCTCCCTAATTTACACCTGCATAGTCCAATTAGTACCCTATTAATTGGCATGCAGATGGAACCTTGTTTCATGACTTTCAACCTCAGCATCTACTTCCATTCCCTCGGGTTGCGTAACACGTGTAAAAGTACTAGTAAAACTTGGAAAAACTGTTACATTATTAAATTATTATTTTGTAAACAATATATATATTAAAACAATGACATAAAACAAGGATAAACGAGAAAAGAAAAAAGAAACGCAATTAGCCAATGCATTATACTATACATTGTCGCATTGCGTGTTTGTTATTGTATATCGAAACACATTCTTATACATATACAGGTCGCCGATTCTGCGCTTGCAAAAGCTCCGACTTGTCAGCAACCTCAAAATTCTCCAGGGCAAACTCTACATCAGCCTTGACTTTGAAATTAGGCGTAATTTTAGTCCCCTCGGTGATAACAAGAATAGTGCCCTGGCCGTAATACTCGACTTCCCACAAAAGCCTTGAAAACAGACGCGAGTTAGCCAGCGGAACCCACAAATTGCAAACAGACTTTGCCCGCAACTCAGGGCTAGAAAACATGCGCGCCAAATCATTAGCACTCGACTCAGTCATCGGGCGCTTCTCAATCATGCTCAGGCGCTTATCCGCAGTATGCATGCGCGAAAATGATGGAGCCCAGGCTTGGATGGCGGACTCCTCGTCGGCTACTGTGAGACAGTCAGGGCCGAGAAGCCGTGGGAAGGCGCGCAAGGTCAGTTTGATCAGGGACGCGGGAACCAGCGAGCTGTACATTGCGTACACCCAGTTGCGCTTCTTGCGCTGCTCTAAGGACAAAGTGGACGTGCTCGATGTGCTCGGCAGCTCAATATCGTCATCGCCGAGAACGTCGGGGAACTCACGTGCCAGCAGCGGGTTACGCTCAACGTCGGCGGCCTTTTTAATAGGCAGGTGGTTGATCGCCGGAATATACACGTCGTTGATATACAGGTGAGCCACAATGGTGAAAAGTAGAATGCCGACGGATACGACCACGCGCATAATGGAATCCGCACTGCTGCCCAGTCGGGCAACCATCATGCAGATCATATAGATTTCAGAGATGTAGATTGCAACAAGCATCTGCTTGATGGTCTTGGGGTACGACAGACCGCCGGAAGTCCACTTGCAGTCATTGTAGACGTAGAGAAACTGGTAGCGGTAGATGAGATAGAACAGGCCAAAGTACACGGCAACAAACCAGCTGACAATTGGCGCGATAAACGAATAGGAGAAGCCCATGAGGAATATAAGCGAGTGTGTGGGGATAGCCGTGGCCCAGTCAAACTCGGACGGCTCCTCGGCCTGAGACAACGCCCGCGGTGTCTTGGCAAAGAGCTTGGGAATCAAGTAGCGCATGGCCAGCGGCACGCCCTGTAATATTTCGCGAGCCGCATTGGTGAATGAAAGCAAAAGCACGTATGCGAGAATGCCGGTTGCCGACTTTGGCACGTCCTCCTGGATGTGCTTAATGATAGTTCCTGGGTTATTAATCGAGTTTGTGAGAATGAGCAAGATGGAAGACGACGAGATGTTGACCAGGTAGACGTTCCACACTTGGAAAAAGAACAGGCGGTTGATGAGGCGCATGTTGATAAGGCTGGTCTGTGGGGTGCCCTCGAGGCGCAGCAGCAGGCGCAGTATAACAGGCAACAGTGACATGAGCACCAGAATGATCGCGGGCGGCACAACACCGCTAAAAATCCCCAGAGCAATGTCGTTGCCCTTCAGCCACTCGAATTGCTTCAGCTTGACAAGGTTCTTGGCCTGCACCAGACCGGTCACAAATGCGGCCAGCAATGTCCACAGAACAGTGATCCCGACGGTAATGACAAATGACACGTACCCACGAATGCGGCGACTCCACGGGCTAATCTTTAGGTTGGACCAAATGACGTCCTCTGGGTTAACGTCAACCGCCACGCTGCTCATCGAAAACGGCCTATAGTCAATGACGGCCTGCGTAGCCATATGGGCGGCAATCTGCTTATTGAACATGACCATTGCCGACGACTCGCGCTTAAACCCGTTGACGTCCTTGATACTCTGAGCAATGAAATGGTTGCACATGGCGATTTCAGCCGCCAAGTACTCAAAGGTCTCGACCTTTTTTCCAAACAGGGGCATCCACCCCCTTTGAATAACCGGGCGCTTGGGCTGCACGTACATGTCGCCGGACAGGGTTGACACGGCAAACTTCTTGCTGCACTCAACGGCGTAGCGCGTCAAGAGGATTTCAAGCCTTTTTGCCAACTTGTCGCGCTTGTTGACCACGTCGGCAAGCTCCTTTGATGTACGGTTGACAAATACCTGGCGGACGCCCCCGGGCAGCATGTCAAAGGTCTCGGCGAGCCGGGCTTCATTGTTGACTAGGCTCTTGGGCACATCGGTGATCAGAACAGTCGAGGCAGCGGCCCTCGCAGCGTAATCGGGGTGTGTCAGCCACCACATGCGCAGGTGGGTGTAGATGCGCAGCTCCCCAATAATGCACCATACGGTCCAACTAACAAGCAGCGCGAGAAATCCAACATGAGCCCAAAGCCGGCTACTCATAGGGTCCACGTTTCCAATCGACAGCGAGCTGAGGTCCTTCAGCCCGTTAGTGCCCAAAATATTTATGGGCAAAATAGACGCGGCCGACAAAATACTGGTGACTGCAAAAATAATAAACATGCACCGGATGCTGCGCAGGAACATGTATGTGTCGAGTCCAGAGCGCCGGATTATTTCCTCGTCGGGTACGCGCAGTACGGCGGGAATCCAAGCAAAGAAGCCGTTGCCGATGGGGTCGGAGCGCCTTCCGCGCTCAATCGCGTATGTGCGTGGCGCGTAGACGCGCTTGAAGCGCGGCCGCAAAATGCAGAATAGCATAATTATTATAAGGGCAACGCCAGCATTGATAATAAGGGAGGCTAGGAATGTGCGAACCGAGTTGGATGTGTCTTTGTTGGAGCCATCCGAGCTCAAAAGCGAGGAAAGGGACATGTGTTTTTTTGTGAATGTGTGTAAATAATTAGAAATATTTGAAAAGGAGTTTAATGAAGTGGTATGTAATGTATGAAGTGGAATGAAATGATATATGATATGATATGCTGTGTGTGGAAAATGAAAAAATGAAAGATGAAAAATGCAAATGCAAATGCAATAATATGAATAAAAATGGAGTTGAGGAAAGAAAGAAAAAAGAATTGCGCAGACGGCGGCAGGGTGCGCTCTGGCTATTATTATAAGTGAAAGAAGATTTTACGAGCGCGCACAAAAAAGCCAAATTTTCTTTAGTTGGCAATTGAAATAATAGAAAATGATGCGCGCGAATCTCTAGGCCAAATCCCAAAAATAATTGCATTTGCCTTTATGTAAAGAGAAGTTCTGTTTCTTTTTTATTTAAATACAGAACATGTACCTCAAATTGCAGTGACATCATCTATCGAGGACAAAAAATACATGTTTTCTTTGTAACCTTCCCCCCAAAAAACTGACATACTTAAAAACACAATTGCGCGTGATTGGGGGTATCAAGAAACGATGTTGTTGCAAAGGGTTCTAATAAATCAACTTGAAAAAAACGTGCTGCAAAGGGGTTCGTTGGCGGTGTGTTTTTATGAAATCGCTACAAAGGGCCCTCTTCTCTCCGGTTGATCATTTGAGAGGGGGCTTGGTGTGGTTTGGCAGGGAACAAAGCTCGAATTCAGTGGTTGCTTGGCTTGGCTTGGCTTGACTGGGTTGGGCTGTATTTGCTTCTGGGCTGTGCTGCGCTTGTGAAGCTTGTGTCTCAGCAGCCCGTGTGTAATTTAATTTTCTGTGATTTTAAACGTACGTAATGTGAATGAACAAGTTGGTTTTTAATCATGTTGGACCCGTGGGCTTTTGCATTGGGCAAACGGATAGACAGGCGGAGGGAAGAGACAAGTTATGTGGATAAATCAATCCATGCGCTGCCTGCGGGGGATGAGTAGCTGCAGCAGAGAGCTGCCTCCTTGGCTTTGCACCCGGCTGCTGGTGCTGCTGCTTGCTGCCAAGTCTCTTTCCAAATGATTGCACTTAATTTCCTAACTCTGGCGAAAGGTTTCAACTCACCTTTACGTTTCGTTAAAAGGAAGGCACCTAAATGCACACTCCAAGGTTACTCCCCGCAGGTTGGGAGGGGCGGGGGGGGGGTCTGTTATGGTGTAGTTCTTATAAAATTTTGATTACAGCTTAATTTGGGTTTGGGTTTTCTGTTGGATAAAGAGCTTATAGAGCCCCCTTTTATTTTGTTTTAATTTTTATTTTGCGGCAAAAAATCGGGGGAAAAAAGCCAAATATTGACCTTTATTCTTCTTCCGCTGGTGGATTTATTTTTGTTTTTTTGCGATAAAGCCCAATCGATAAATCGAGAGGGAAAAAAAGCCAAACAAAAGGAAAGAACGGATGGATAGGATGGGATGGACGAGCAGATTATTCACACAGCGTTTTTGCTAGTGTTATTATTTTTAGCAAACACAAAAAAACAGCCTCTTCCCCGCTTCACTATATCTCTCATTTTATTCAAGTTTACTTTCTTTTTTGTTCTTTTTCTCATCTCTTCTTAAAAATAAGACAAATTTCAAATTATTCAAATTTATAACTACT
Organism: Kickxella alabastrina; assembly: GCF_025024165.1. Lineage (NCBI taxonomy): Eukaryota > Fungi > Kickxellomycota > Kickxellomycetes > Kickxellales > Kickxellaceae > Kickxella > Kickxella alabastrina. The sequence continues at coordinate 86,967 of NW_026251506.1, read as the reverse complement.
ATTTTTTATTTCTTACTTTTATTTCATATTTCTTTTACCCAATACTTTCTTTACAAAACCAATCGAGATGACCATAGTCAAGGAATACAGAATTAGAAACAACTGCACGGTCGATGAGTACCGCATTGCCCAGCTCTACGCCGTGGCCAAAATGTCCATGAACGAGACTGGTGGCGGCGAAGGAGTCGAGGTGCTGAAGAACGAACCCTATGACAACGAAATGGGAAAGGGCCAGTACACATACAAGATTTACCACCTGGGCAGGTAAAGTATTTGAAGAAGAAAAAAGCATTTTTAGTAATTTAGCACTAATTTTATTCTGTTTGTGTATTATTTATTGTGGAGAATGTTGCTATTGTTCCCTATAAAAAAATTGGTGTATTAGGGTTGGTTGGATAGTTGTACTAAAAATAACGTATTCATTTTATTCTAATTTTACTATTATTATTATTATTATTATTATTATTATTATTTTGGTTAGCCGTATCCCTGCTCTGCTGCGTCCCCTGATCCCCAAGGATGCACTGATCCTCCACGAGGAGGCCTGGAACGGATACCCCCACTGCAAGACAGGTAACGTTCCCTAGACAGCAAGCATATTGCGAGAGAGAGCCAAAGCCAAAGCCAAAGCCAAAGCCAAAACATACACACACAGCTAACAACAAACCCCCTTCAAACAATTGCAACCTGTGCTCATTTTATGCATCCCTGTATAAACCATTTTTGTTCCCACAACAACGGACAAATGCAATATAGTTGTGACTTCGCCGTACATGAAGGAGAACATGCGCGTGGTCACCGAAACGATGCATCTGGCCGACCGCGGCACCACGGAGAACGCTCTGAACCTGAGTCTCGACCAACTGGCACAGCGCCAAGTAGAGTACATTGACGTAGCAGACAACTCGACAATCTCCAAGGCTGCCTACAAGCCTTCGGAAGACCCCTTCACTTACAAGTCGAAAAAAACCGGGCGCGGGCCGTTGAACAAGTCTGGGTGGGAAAAGGACTGCGAGCCCGTAATGACTTGCTACAAGGTTGTCACTGGGGAGTTCAAGTGGTGGGGGATTACGTCGACGGTTGAGCCCCTGATACAGAGCAATATGCGCAATGTCTTTACCATGTTCCATCGCCAGTTGTTCTGTGATACGGATGAGTGGTATGGAATGACTATTGAGGATGTGCGTGCGTTGGAGGAGGAGACTGCAAAGAAGCTTGTGGAGAAGCGCCAGCAGGAAGGTTCGTCCAAGACTGACTTTAATTGAGGAAATGTAACTTTAGTTTCATTGATTTTTACAACAATTTTATTTATCTTTTTTTCTTCTTCTATACCCCCATCATCTATATAACATTCTTTTTTGTTTGTTTTGGTTACAGTGGTTATAAGCCGAGTTCAACAGGAGCAAGTTTAAAAATGAAAAAATAAAATAAAATAAAAAGCGTGACTTTTTCCCACAGTACAGAGTCAAAAACAGAAACCTCTTATATTTTAAACCTCATTCATGCGCTTGATAAAAAAAGTAATGCTTACCACCTCTCATCTTTCTTGAAATTTTTCTTTTTCTTTTTGTATTTCAACTTTATACTATATTACAAATCCCCTCTCTCCAGACAATACAAAAAAAACAGATAGATAACAAGAACGAGAAAAAAAGGGGTTTTTTTAATTTTATTATAACTATCATTATGCCGAAATACTACTGCGACTATTGCGATATTTTCCTCACGCACGATTCCGTATCTGTGCGTAAAGCGCACAACACCGGGTGGAAGCACATAAACCAAGTGGCCGCATACTACCACGGCCTCGACCACGACAAGACACAGGAGATCATTGCAACCATTAAAACGGCCTACGAAGGTAAGGAGCTTCCTGATCTGCCCACGGTCGTGTATCCGCCGCCTGGCAGTGGATATGAGGGTGCGGGAAGCGGCAGAAGGTATTCCGGCGGCGGAGCCAGCGGGTATGGTGGTGGGAGAGGCGGGGGGAGGGGCGATTATTATGGCGGGAGAGGCGGTGGAGGACGCGGAGGACGCGGTGGGCCGAGAGGCGGTGGTGGGTCAAGGGGAAGCAGCAGCGGTGGGTACCGTCAGAGATCCAGATCCCCATACGGTCGCAATAATGGTAGTGGATCATTGGCCATGCTGGCTCCGCCGCCAATGTCAATGCCGATGCCTCAGCAGATGACACTGCCGGTTCCGCCAATGGGAGTGCAGCAGCAGTATTCCTCCAGCACAGGACGCTTGTTTAGGTCGCCAGGCGGGGGAAGCAGTGCAGGGCAGTATGACCAACAGCAGCAGCAGAGCCACTACAGCAGCGGTACTGGTGGACCACCGCCACCTCCTGGCATGGCATCGTCGTTGTCGTCGAACTCCCGTAGTATGCGCTATCCCGGGCAGCAGATGCCGCCACCACCTCAGTCGCAGATTCACGAGCGCGAGCGTAGCCGCGAATGGGACCACCGATCATAATCTTATAAAAAAATATATAAATATAAATCAAACACTCGATACGCCTAGAGTTTGTTCAAAACATTAAATGTTGTTTATGTTCTTTTTTATCATTTTAAAATTAAAGCAGTGATAGTGATATTAAAAACCACACTAACAAATCCCTAACCATTGAGAAACCTCTGAAAGCGTGCTTACGCATTTATTTTTGCTTTTTGTTAAAAGGTAGGTTGTGTGCGTTGACAATTCTTTAACATCTTTTTCAAAAGGTAGGACAAAGGCAGCATTACTCTTAGGCACTTGGCAGCGGATTATCGATTTCCCCCCATAGAAAAGTTAAAGAATAAGACTGAAGATATCTATTACTAATTGCACTGAGGTAAACGTAAAAAAGAACCCTCTTAATTTCCGTTTTCCTTTTCCCTTCTCACATGGCGTCGTAGCCGACCAAAACGTACGCTGGGCTGGGCTGGTACAGCATCTGTGACACCAGCTCAAAGCCGGAGTACATGAATGCGCGCACAAGCGTCGCTGCCGCCGCCGTATCCACCGGCCCACCACTCACCGTGCTCAGCGCCTTAGGCAGAGCACAAATAACCGACGCACAGCCCAGGACATCCTCAGCAAGCTCCATCAGCGCCATAACCGCCGTGCGAAAGCTCCCCTCGCTAGCGACAAACTCAGACACATACACGAAAAGCACATCGTCAATGATGAACCCGTGCCAGGGGCGGCGCTCACACCCGATGGCGCGGAACTTGATGTCGGCTGAAATATGCCGCACGCCGGATTTTAGTGTGCCTTGGCTGGGCACGCCGTGTGGGAAAAGCTCGCGCTGCAGATCTGCTGCTGATTGGAGGGCAATCTCGTGGTTTCTTTTCCTCGCATCAGCCGAAGCAGATGCAGAAACAAGAGCGCCTCTTCTGCAGCCTCTTTCCATGTCCTGCATCATGCGAGGCATTGTTCTATTGCTCATACTGTTGCCGTTGCTGCTCCCAAACGACTGCTGCTGCTCCCGGACAACCGTCCCTTGCCTCTGGACTATCGACATGCGGCCGTCGTCCCCAACCGCATACCTGGCAGCGCTGTCACCGCCGCCAGGCTCAATAGCACCTACCGAAGAGCCGTCAAAAACACCACCCTACTTCCCTACCCACCGTGTAAAAGTACCGTTCACCCCTGCTGTTTGCAGCACGCTCAACACTGCACTCGGCAGGGAAGAAAAGATCACGACCGGTCGCCGCTGAATTATTCTCCAGAGACGAAGGGCTCATCTGCTGGTCAGCGTACTGGCCATCGGCATTCTCGCCAAACACCGCCGCCATGCTGTCCAGATACCCAATGCCTCTGACATCGTTGGAAATAGTCGCCGCACTCCCGCTAGCGCTGCTGCTCCTGGGCGACAGGTCCTGCAACGGGATAAACGCATCCCTGGTTGCCTGGCGGACACTGTCGCCGTAGATACTATTCGGTTTACCATCATCAACCGAGGTATTATCATTGAGGCTCGAGCTAAAGCTGCTAGCAATGCTGCTTGAGGAAGAGGAAGAAGAGGAATAATCGCTACCGATAGTAAACATCATTTCAGAAAGAAAAAAAAAGTTGACTTGAAAAGATTGAAAAAAAAGGTGGTGGTTAAAAAAAATAAAAAACTAACTGTTATAGAGCTTTATGTTGGGCTCTGAAAATATTGACGATGAGGAGTAGAGAAAAATGACCAGTGTCTTTGTCAGCTTCGGGTATTGATAATTTTCCTTTTTCAACTAAAAAAGGAAATGTAAAACAGATTTGAAAAGTTGTTAAAAGATTTTGTTAGGGCTTTTTGTAGTAAACAAAAAAAAAGCTATTCTTCGTAGTGGAGATATTGTTGTATTGTAAAAAATAAGAAGAGAAAAGAAAAGAATGGACAAACAAAAAAATTTTATACTGCTTTTATATTTTTTTTCTTGTCGTGTGTGAAACAACCCAACCAATACGAAAAAATGAAAATGAAAAGAAGAGGCGCATTTGTGCTTCTGTCTTATCACAGCCAATCACAGCGCAACAATGCGGGAGTGTTTATTTTTCGAAACGAAGATTCCAACCTTCTTTCTTTTCGTTAATATTTGAGTCACAAGGGGTCCAAAACAAAACGCACGCTCAGAATATTTAAATAAAAATCTATATATAACAAAAAAAACCAAGCCATTTTCTACATTTGTTTTACTGCACGCATAAAGCCATGATCAACAAGTTCGACGAATAGCATAAAACAATAAAGGTAATTCAATCAGTACATATCGCCGAGCGCCTTCTGCAGGTCCCTTGCAGAGTTATACACCCGCTCGGTATTGCTCGTGTGCGCGCGGCCGCCACTGCCACCGCCACCGCCAGAAACATTGATGCTGCCTCCACCATTCTCATTAACTCTCTCCAAGCTCATCTCAACACTGTCATCCCAAAAGGCCCTGCGCTGCTGCTGCAGCTGCTTTCTCTGTTTTAAACCTTTCCTCTCGCCCACCGCAGCAGCCGGCGCCGCCGCCACACGCGAGGTCGGCAAAGTATCCGAGTGATGCAGCCCCGCCAACGTCGCAATCTGCTCACCCTTGACATCCAAAAGATCAACCAAATCCTTCAAATCCCCAGCCATCTGCCTCCTACGCCTCTGGTCGCTCTTCCGCGTCGGATCCAGCATCTCGTACTCCCCAACCATCCGGCGGTACCGACGCCCCACAGCATCCAGCTCCTCCCGTAATTGCTCAATAACCACCCCCGTAGTCCTCCGTGTATCCCCCAAGGGCGATCCACGCTGAGCCAAACTCCGCGCAATTACCTTCCCGCTCCGCGTCGGCGTCGGCGTAAACGAATGATAGAGTGAATCTCCACGCACACCCTGCAAATCATCCTCACGCGAAACATACGCTGGCGGTGGCGACAATGTTGACCGCTGCGAATGCGGGCGCTCCATAGTCATGACATCAACGTAGGCATTCAGAAGCCCCTGCAGCTGACGCATCGGCAGAGACTTGTACGCCACTGCGTGCTTCCCATAAAGATACGGATCATGGTTCTGTGCCTCCAGGGACCGACACACCGGGCAGTCTGCCGCCTTGGTGCTTCGCAGATGGTGGAACCGCTTAATATGCTCCTGCTCAAGCCCTGCCAGTGTCTCGCTAAGCTGCCGCACAATATGTGCACTGTAGATAGCGTCATTCAGACTATCATATCCGTCATCTGCGCGTACATTTGTTCGCAGACTCTGCTGCTGCTGCTGCTGCTGCTGCTCATGCTCATGCTCATGCTCATGCTGGTGTTGTCGACGAAGAGAATCTAAGGTCTGGCGTCTCCCTAGTTGGTCGCTGTTGCCTAGATGCGAAGTTATGGATTCGCCAGAAATCCGCTCGCTGCGTTTCTGCGCAGTCATGGACAGCGGCGGCAGCTGGCTGCGGTGGCCGGGCGTGCTGGCCGCATGAACTAAGGCAGGGCCGACAGAACCGGGCACCGGCATAGGCGCGTCGTCCTGCACCGTCGTCATCGTGTCCGATAGCTCGCCGTCATCCTCATTGTCATACTCGTCGGCCATAGCATCCATGGCTGCATCAACATCAGCAGCATGGTCAGTATTGGCAAAATGACTTCCAAACGCACTCATCGCTTGCTGCTGTTGGTGCTGGGGGCGGCCCCGCCCAGCCAACGGCGACATCTGCTGGCGATAGCCACGGCGTCCCCCCATCGAGAAGCGCTCCCGCAGCGGCGACACAGCCCTCGGCGCCGGCGGCGACGCCAGGCGTTCTCTCAGTTCAGGCTCCTCCTGGCTACTGGGCCAATGCACCCCCTGCGCCAGCCGGCCTCTCCTTGTCGGCGTCTCGAACACAGGCGCCCCCACTATCCGCTGGCGAGCAGCCAATGCCGGGCTTCTGCTCTCCCTCGGCTCGGACTCTTCCGGCACAGACCCCACGTCCGCCGGCTGTTCCGGCTGCGCAGCTTCCGACTGATTCTGCGTTTTGGCGACCAGCAGTTGCTTGCCAATACGCTCAAAATGAGATTCCATCGATGCCAGAACACTGCGCATAAACGCCTTGTCCACGGGACCATCATCCCCAGCATCAGCATTATCAGCTGAAACGTCCTCCGTCTGCACAGCCGTCTCGGTCGCCATCCCACGCCTTGGCTGCTGCTGCTGTGGCTGTTGCTGCTGCTGTGGCTGATCCAGAGTCTCAGAAGCTTGTTGTGCGGAAGCTCTTTCGAAACTACCATTCTTACTGACGACCGCCGAAACCATCTCCTCCAGGGTCCTGTAAAGATCCTCCTTGGATATCGACCCCTCACCCAGGGCATCCAGCACTCTGGCCAAGCCCTGCGCCAACCCACCGCTACTGTCACCACCATCAGCTCCGCTGCTGCCGCTGATTTCACGGGTGACCGATGCAGACAGTGGTTGCGGCAGCGATGACACCGACGGCATAAGCGGCGACATCCCGCGCATAACGCTATAATTACCGGCCGCAGTATCGCTAGTATACCGCTCGACATACTGCTGCGTGCTCTGTGTGCGCTGAGGTGCCACCTCACTGCGGTATCTCTGCATAAACCTATCAGTGGCATTAGCCTCGGCATCCGACGCCGCCACCAGTGCTGGTGGTGCCGGTGCAGCTTCTGACCCGACAAAACTGCCTGACTCATCGTCAATAAACCGCGAAAAATTATTGCGCCTACGCGGCGTTGGTGCAGCTGGGCGGGAATCTGGATACGACCGGTTGCTAATATCCGCTGCCTGCTGCTGCTGCTGCTCGCGTTTGCGCTCGCGCTGCTTCTCTTCAGCCTCCATGCTTATTCCCGCATACACGTTGTTCAGCTGGCGATCCAACGTACTCATTGTGCGCATCCGCCGCGAGTCATGGTCAACAGCAATCGGCCCAAGCTGCGAGCGACCAGTGTCAGCCGGCCGACCACCCTCTTTGGCACCAACACCGGGTGGCGTTTCTATCTGCGTCTGCGAGCTCATAGTCGTAAGAACAACCTTGACCATATCGTAGATCTCCTTCAACGACGGTGTCCCTTCGGCATTCTCCGACACCACCTGCGGCTGCTGCTGCTGCCCACGCCCAGCAGATTGCTGCCCTTGATGCCCCTGCTGCTGCTGTGGTAGCTGCTGGCCCCTGCCAAATCCGCTCATGCCCATATGCCCCATGTCCAATCCTCCATTGACCCCACGGACGGCGTCGGCGACTCATACCTTATAGTATGCACAGCGTCAGACTCGTAGCTCAGCATCCCGCGCAAATCACCCTGCGACCTGCCACCCCACTCCGAACCCGGCCATCTGCAACCACCCGCGCTCTCGGCGAGTTCTCCATCGACGAAACACTGTCAATCTTTCCCAGCGCTACATCCTTATACCTCGGCAGCCTCGCAATATCCACCGTCGGTTCCTGAAACGGCACATACGCTGCCGACGTCACCGTCGACTGCGACGTCCAATCACGCGACACAAACCCGTGCCACCAGCTGCGTTGCACTGCGCATAGGCGACGCCATTCCACGTGACGCTCCCAGAATCCGTGCATGCGCGGGTGCGAATTGCCCAGTGGCGAGGGGCGTGCGGTTGATACGGATTGACTCGGTTGGCTGCATGTCGCCTAGAAGCAGTGAGCCGAGTCCCAGTGAACCATCGTCGCTCTGGTCATAGTCTGGGCTGACTTGAGCGGCCTGTGCAAACTCGGCTGCTGCCCGAGCATTGCGCTGCTGCTGCTGGTAGTCCTGCTGGTGGCTCGCCTGGTGGCTCGCCTGGCGGTCCTGCTGATGCTGATAGTTCTGCTGCTGCTGCCGGCTCTGCTGCTGTTGCTGGTAGTGGTGGTGGTCGGGCGTCGACTGTCGCGAGGCAATCGTCAGCGGCGGCGGGCGGCGCATATCATCAATGGACCGCGGCCCCGCCGGCCTGGCATTGCGCAGAGGCGCCATCTGACCCTGGGGCTGCGCCCTCTGCATCTCGCCCTGTGGAATTCCGACGGCGGCGTCTGCAGTGCATGGGCATCAAACGGCGGCACCACATGCAGCACACGTGTGGACGGCCCATGGTATGGGTCGCGGCTCATGACTGTCCTTGGGGTTGTTGGCGGCGGTGGCAGCAGTACGGCGCCATCAGCCTGGCCATTGTTCTCGCGCTGTCCATAATGGCCATAATGGTCATACTGGTTGTTTTGCGCATGGCGTTGCTGCTGGGATGATCCGTCACAGGCGTAGGCTGCGCGGTGCCCAGGGACGCGACGATATTCCGGTCGCCAGGCCCAGGCGCTGCGAAGCGGATCCACCCGCGACCCATCGGCGATTTTGCACTGCGATGGCTACCCTCAGTTGAGTGGCTGAGATCGGCAGGGATCAGGCCACTGACCTCCGAGTCGGCATCTGACATGCCCAGGCTGTTGGCCTTGCCCATCAGTTCAATGGGGTTGCGCATATCCATAGCGAACCGTTCCTCCTGCTCTCGCATCGCCTCCACCGTGGCCTCCCTGCCATCCCACGTGGAGAAATTGCGCCTCCTCGCCAACGTTGACTGATTTTGCTGCTGCTGGGAGACCCGATGTCCCGGCCGCATCCATTGATTGCGTCCATTGCCAATAATCGACGAGCTCGACGCAAACAGCGACTCCGGCGGCCGGTCGAACCAAATCCATCGTTGTCATGGTCAGATTCACCCATAAGATCAGAGAAATCCATTTCATGCTGCCTCGCAATATCCTCGTAATCAGGGTTGCTGCTGGTCGCGTAGTTGCCAAACATCTCATCAGCATCCTCCACCGGCCCAAACCCGCTATCCCTCGCGGAGCCACCCCCCCGGGAGTGCTTGGCCTCGACGAATAGCCCAAACTACTGACCATATTCCCGAACCGCCCACGGCCCGAGTTGCTGAACGGGCTGAACTGCGTCGGTGACGACAAATGCCCACGCTGGTGTGAGCCACCACCGCCACCGGCCCTGCCCTGGCTAAAGTACTCCGAGTCCTGCCGCATGGACTCGGGCGACTGAGCGCCCAGGGTCTCCTGACTGCCCATATTAGGATGGTCAAGCGAATCAAACGACCCATTCAGCGAGTACTCCCCCCTCGGCACAACAAACCGATCATCCAGCGACCGATGCGCGTCGATATTCTGGAAAGGCGGAGGCTCCAACCGCAACGTCGCATCATCATCCGCTTCCACCCTAAGCTCCTCAACCACCCTGATATTCTCCGCTCTCAAAGCCGCTACAGCCTCTGTCATTTCGTCCACCTGCTCATTCTGGATCTCCCTGACGACTGAGTATACCTCGGCAATGGTCGAAATGATTTGGCCTTCGCTTGAGTTGTCGGGGGTAGGAAGTGGATTCCTCAACTGATGCGCTGCACCAGGCTGAATTATCATATTGTCTCGCCCTATATTCGCGTATTCAGCGCATCTTCCTCGCTGTTCGTCGCTGAAGTTACTGAAAGCTGCGCCGTGGTGAATGTGGTGTTGATATCGGGTGTATCTGGAATCTCCCGCCATTCTCATCCCAGTCAACCTCCTCCTCCTCCTCCCGCTGCTGCTGCTGCTGCTGTGGGAAAGACTGGTTGAGCCGACCCATTACTTGCGCCAACTGAGCGCCTATTTCTTCAATCCCACCAACCTCTCGCGTATGTTCAGGCGAGCTAAATGTGGTCAGCCTCTCGTCACGCTCATCGCTCTCGTCGTGTTCACTGTCCGAGGGACCATCCCTTATAACATTAGGACCATTAGGCTGGCGACCATCGGGGTGGCTACGCATAGTGGAGTGTCTGTCGAGCGTGTCTGAGTGCAACGAGCGCGTATGGCTGTAGTCGCCGACACCACCGCCATTAGCGCGGTTCAAAAAAGAGTCCTCGGAAATATCCTCGGCCGTCAGACCCATCGTCTGACGCGTACCACCGCCAGTTTCCCCAGAGTGCGTGGAAAATTCCTAGTTTTAGACAACAAAGAAAGCCAATGACAATATACAGAACCATTAGCTTAAATCAGCCTTATCATTTGCAAAAAACGCGATCCTTACTTTTGTTATGCGTCAATCGCACAGGCATAATCCAAAAATCCAAAAAGAAGAATAAAAACAGCTTACCATCTCCTCCATTCCTCTGTCATCCTCAAAACTATGCCCAAACATATCGTCTTCTTCACTATCATCTCCACGCCGTCCATTTCGGTACCAGCCCTGCTGGTCGACACGGGACTCCGCCGGCGTATCGCTCATCCGGCGTATCTCCAGCCGCTCTAAAGGCCCATCAAACTGGTCTGCAAAATCCACCCCCGTTTCATCCTGGGACACAGCACGGCCAATCTCCGACACTGCATAACCCAAATGCTCAGCTGTGTTGTCCTCGTACCCGGAAAGTTCCTCTGTTGGAGGCTCATTGTGATCTGAATACATTGCCTGGTAATTAATTGAAGGCGACATTACTTTTAAAAAGGAATAAAGTTGTTAGAATTGAAATTAGCGAAAGAAAATAAATAAATAAATACGAATAGATGTAGGAAATATAAAAGTGCAAATTTGGAAGCGAAAAAAGGGTTTAGTTTTTTGCTTGGAGGGTTTTTTTATTTGTTTAATAAAATAAGTGCAAAAATGAATAGTGTTAGGGAAGTGAAAAAAATAGAGGGTGGGCAAACAAAAAAAAGGATGAACGGAAGAAAAAAATAAGACCTTTTTTATTTACGTTTTTTAAAAAAAAATTACTAACGCGACTTTTTTCTATTGTCCAAATACTGAAAAATAAAAATATTATCGCGACGCGATTCAGATTTTCGTCCTTCCCCCTCTCATCATTTTCACAAAGTTCATGAAAATAAAACTGCAATTCCTGCCTAGTGGCTTTCGTCACAAACATAAAAAATGCAAGCTTTAATTTAATCACGTGATTAATACCCATTATATCTTAAAATATATGTGTATTATTAGTTGTATTTGATGTTGAATAATAAAATGTGTTCTTAATTAAGCTAGTTGTTCTCTCGCATGAAATCTTTTGTTTTAATCGTTTATGCTGTTTATTGAAACTAGTCGGCAGCACTAGTTTTCTTTGCTTGCTGATTACTCAGACTGCTAATCAAAAGTGGGTTCAAACCTGTTGAGAATAAGTGAGAAATAGCTATGTAGGAAAAAATTGGCTACCTTAATTCTGCGCCACTTGAGCTCTTGCTCGTCTGACTATAGACAATAGACATAGGCTAAACTCTGCGCATGTTTGTCTCGATCGTCTTTTGTCACTTTTTGCGTGAACCAAGTAGGTGCATTCCCAATTGTTTGCTAAAACAATTAAAGATGATGTGCATGTTTGGGCTTGCTGCAATACCTTTGTTCCAAAAACGTCGTCTGACTTCAGGCACTGATTATTCTGCTGGATGGGCTGTAAAGTTCACAGGAGCCACTCCAGTTTCAGCTTGTGCCATGCCATTAAGGATGGAGGTAGAAATCCTTGAAACTGGGAGTTGGTTATCCAAAAGAGGCTCAGTGCTATTAAACGCTAATTTTGAATTCGGGATCAGGCCATTAGAAAAAGAGGACAGAGTGAGAAATGGAAAGTGTGAGAAATGGATAAAAGGATAAAAGCATAGTCACTGTAATGAGGACTTGTAGTTATAATATATATTAATAGAAATGGGACTACGAAAAGAGCTGAAGAGCTCACTATTCAGAACTCGCTGTGCGCATAAAATACCATAAACATATTTCACACGTCTACGCTGTCACATGACGCAACCTCCATTTCTGATGTCACAATCACTCATTTTATTACAAAGTATTATTTTTATACTTCTTACTTAAACCACCACTGTGAATTTCAAGCATATCAATGATTCTTTTAATATTTTCATTTATATTTATATTTGATGGTTATGTATTACTTTTGCAAATTTGATCAAGAATATTTATAATAAATATCTTCTGGAGAGGATCGTAATTAATAATTGGCTCATTACTGGCATATTGGCCAAGCACCTGCATTAACATTTTCTCATTACTCGATGAGAACCCAGCATTGCAATTACCATCAATAAAATCAAATAGTTGGTCTCCATTTAGCTTCAAATTAAATGCTGAGCTACTACCACAGCTATTTAAATGCTTGTTTTCTTCGGAATATTTTTCCTGAATGATTCTAGCAGGAAAAATTTGGATCATAATTTATTTCATACCCAAACTCAACACGAACAAACCTTTCCATTATTTTAGTAGAATTGGAGAATCAAGATAACAGCCATAAATGTAAAATCTGCTGTTCATAATATTTAATGATTGTATTTTGAATTTAAATTATTTATCTTTCATTACTCAATTATTTATTTTAGGCTTATCAAGGGTTTTCTTTATTATACTATTGGTTGATGGCGATCAACTTATTGTTTGTGTGGCTAAACAGCCAAGACTGGCTAATAAGTCACACAGTGACCAAAGCAATATTCTTTCTACTCTTTACCTTTCACAGTACATAGCACTTATTTATTAAATATACTTTGTCATTATAATTTATCTACACGTTCATAGAACGTCCTATATTCCAACGTTTTTTTATATGTACGCTCATGCGTGTACTTTGCAAAGTAGGGAGCATGTCTGGGCATCATTATTATGCCTTCCTAATTTACGCCTGCATGATCCAATTAGTGCCCTATCAACCGGCATGCAGACGGAAACTTGTTTCACGATCCTCAACCTCGACATCTACTTCCATGTCTTCAGGCTGCGCAGCATTACATTAACGCTGCTATTTTTGAGCTGCACTCGATGTGGTTTTGCAGAACAGGCTGTATAAATGGGCTGTAGATTATCTACACAATGAACATGCCCATCTCATCCTAACGAATAACTCCTAATTGAATGTATCATTAGCTGTACACACTCCAATATCTCCTGTTTTTTCTTAACAAAAAGCTGAAGCATTTTTTGCTGCGATAGCTTTTTCTGCAATGCTCTCCAATACCAATCGCAATCCCAAGCGAATGTCAATACAGCCACATTGTTTGTATGCTTGCTGTCATCTCTTATTTTATTTTTATTTTTATCAACGCTTCTTATCAACTAAACAGCAAATTAAGCACAACGCAGATTAAGCTGGACAAGTGCCCAACAGTTGTACATGTGTTTCTGTTTGATGGCTGTTGCACATGATCAGCCAAAACACAGACTAAATCAGCGGCTGCAAAAGTGCATGCAAACTGAAATTATGCAATTTATTATTCTAATATTATCTGATTTTTTCGAGCGATATTTACGAAATTCATTCTCTTGGCTTTCAGTCTAATTTTTGTAATTGTACTTTTCAATGGAAACTTTGGGGGTGTGTGTACACTGGTTTTATTTTCTGCCATGATGGATGGCAAAGACAAAAATTAGCACAATTAAAAGTAAAGTGCCATTTAAAAATCATCACCGCGCAAATTATAGCTGTTTAGAGCTCATAGAGCATCGAGTGCAAAATGTCGTTGGACGCTCGGAGATATTTGCAACTGGTTGTCATGTTGTGGGTTTGGTACATGCGCTACTCTTTCTAGCCATGCCCGTGTTGTGATTTTGTGAGGAGCCCATCCAGACGCTGGCAATCCGGAGAAGGTACATGGGTAAACCCCACCCTCCTCCCATTCCGCTGCCTCTGATTTCAGGTCTTAGGCGTGTTACCAGCCGGATTCATATTGAACAAATGTTCTGTGGGCCCCCGTATATACCACGGTTACAGGTCTTATGGAATGGAACCGGCCCGATTTTTATTATAAGGGTGTTCTTTAGGTCCCCTTATATACCCAGACATCCCAGACATGACATTGATGAGACCAGTTGCAGATATCTTACCGAGTGTTTACTAGACACATTATTTTTTGTGATGTACAAATGAGCGTGGCTGTGGCAGACGGCGGATATAATATATGGGCCAATGTAGTGCAATGGATGACGCTGGGCGAGAACTGTTGTATGTGTGCGATCCCCTCCCACAAAAGTTGTGTATTGTGAACTGATAATCCATGCTAAAGTCAAAGTTGATGCTGCTGTGTGTGTGCGTGTGTACTGTAGTCGTGATATCGTAATGTTAGGAAAATATGTGTGCGTATTAGAAAAAAGGTGGTAGTATTTTAGAGGAAGTGGTGGTTGTTGGGAGAGAGATAGGGAACCAAAAAATAGCTTGAAAACTGGGCGCTCCTTTTATATGAAATAAGACATGCAAATAGATGGAGAAAAGCAGTAAATAAGCCCTGCCAATTGAAAAAAGAGATGGAAAAATGAAAAACGCAGTGGGTTCTAAGGCTTGCCAGCCTGAAATATGTTTTTTACTCTTTCTGTGTACCAAGAGGCTTGCTTTGGGTAATGAAACGCTCCAAACCTGTCAAAAAATGGCATCGGCATAAGCGTCGGCGCGCACAACAGCATTGGCAGCAGCGGCAGCCAGGGAAAGAGTGGTGAATGAGAAGAGCTGCATGTTGAAAATGATGGTTGCTGGTAAATAAAATAAAGATGTTTGCAGTTGTGAGTAAAAAAGGAGCAAGAGTGTCTAAAGAACTACCAACTGAATATTCGAGAAACCATGTCTTATTTATACATGTCATTTTTAGCAATAATGGAAGCAGCATCCTGTACATGTCATTGCCGGAAATGATTCATCATTTTGTGAACATGCTTTTAAAGCACTGACATCCAATACTATTCAAACCAGTGTGTGAATTGACTCCAGATATGTCACAGTTAAGTATTGGTTGATGGTGATCAACTGATTAACCAGTGTTGGCTGTTTAGCCACACAAACAATAAGTCACCCAGTGACCAAAGCAATATGCTTTTCTACTCTTCACCTTTCACAGTGCATAGCACTTATTCATTAAATATACTTTGTCATTATAGTTTATCTACACGTTCATAGAACGTTCCTATATTCCAACATTAAGGCACATGGCGTTGTATGTTGTTATACTGAGATTAATTGATTATGCACGTGGCAATCAGAGCAATGATGATACGTTTTATTTAGTTTATTTATGTCATAACAAGAGCATATAAGGAATGGCTGTTGGGCAGCCAAGAATTGTTCTCCTTGGAAAAATAAATATCCTTTTTTGATTAATATTATTTGTAGCAAATACTAATTGTTTATGTTTCAAGTCTAGCCTCTTATCCAGGTTCTCTAAATATACATGTAAAATTTTGAAATAAAAGTTGCCCCCCAAAAAAATACATCATTGTTTGGCTTGCAAAAATGGCCGAATGCATGTTTGTATTTTTGGAAATATCAAAATCACTTTCACTTTATTTCACAGCATAAATTATGCAATGTTGGAATCAAAATGATGCAATGTTCACATTTTTCTTCAAGCACATGGAGATATATCTTGCTGCTATTTTTGGCAGTTTGGGCTTATTATATCGCCCAAATACAAGCCTCTTGGTGCAAAAACATGGGGAAATTATTTTAGGCTGGCGCAAAACGAAGAGCTTGCTGTATTTTCATTTTCCATCTCTTTTTCTAAATGGTAGGTCTGTTTCGGCTGCCTTTCTTGTTCATTCATTTGAATGCCGCATTCCATATAAATAGAGCGTCCACTTCCCAAGACATTTCTTTGGTTTCTCATTTCAACCACAATTTGTTACAACACCACTTACCAATTACACTTTACGCGCCATGTTCATATATGGAATATATCATCAGCGACCGCGGACACCACTTACTTTCTCTTGACTTTTCAATAACCAACCCTTTACTCGCAAAATCTACAGTCCACATTTTTACTTTCAAAACAACTTATGCCAAGGGATGTTCAAATACATCCATCGGCTTTCCACGTCATTCTCTTTTGTCATACAACCAGCCCTCATTTTCATATTTTGTATCCTCATTACCCACTCCTCCCTTTGCTGCTGACCACCCTCCTTGCTAATGTATTGCCTGAACAAAAAAACAAAAAAAGAACAAAAGATGAGTGTCCATGGGCCTTGAAACATTGTAAAATGTTCTCGGGGTTTTGTTAAATTTATTATTAAATACATGGCGGCACAGCAATCATTACAAGTTTGATCACCTTGTGATGTTGTAGATGCAACTCATGACAAAAAGAAAAAGAAAAACAGGCAATATAAAGGCATAGAGGTAGGGAGCTAAAAAGATAGGAAGTGTGATACAAGGAATTGCGGCTTGTCTCTGGCAATTGATTAATGAATCAATCGCTAGTTAATTCCCTACTTGGATATGCGGGAATTCATACGCACACATAAATACTAATGAATATGAACAGTGGAGGCTATTCATCCCTTAGCTTCCTTTTAGTTCATTTTTGTTCAAGATCGATTTTTAACGTAACGCCAGCCAATAGCCAAGTATCTGAAAGACAAGGCCGACAATCAGAAAGACAAGCTGGTTTCTGGCTTTGTCGAGCAGCTAACCTTGTGTCTTGCCCAGGCAAATGACTGTAACATCAGAAATGAGCCCGAGTCACGTGATAGCGTAGACGCATGAAATATGTTTATGATATTTCACGCGTACAGCAAATTCCGAATAGTGAGCTCTTTAGCTCTTTTTGTAGTCTTATTTTAATTAATATATATTATAACTGGCCAAATTTGCATTACACTGGCTGCCGAGCCATATAATGGCATTTTCAGGTAGACATACGATTTATTGCATGTAACAATGTTATATATATTTGTTCTGGACAAGCCGGCAAAGTTCTCAATGAATTGTTGGCAAAACCCAATGTGCGTTGCCTTAAGTCCATCAGTGAAGGAATAAAGTACCAATTGTCGATAAACCATTTTATAGCCCAGATCACAATGCAAGACCTTTTGCATTGCTGTTACCAAACAATTGTACTGCTCAGCTAAATTCTCAGCTTTTATATGTGGAGATTAGTCGGCTTTCTTGCAAGTAGCAGCACCATGAAGTTGTGCAATTTTGAGCTTTAGACGGCTGCTTTGAGGCCCATTTTGAATATACATGTTTCCTCGATAAAACTTGCTAACCCATTTTTAACTGTTGATATGGAAGGTGCGCCTGTGCTGAAATACTGGTGTAAAACTTGGTGAATGTCCAGCAGTGTCTTTCTCTCTAAATAATGATATTTAATAAAACCAATATTCAGTATTTGCATTATTTTTAGGCAGATATCGTTAATTAAAGTCATTTTAAAGAGTTTTAAATGATAAAAGTGTTATAGTAAGAGGGGGGTGTGAGGAGCATTAGTTGTCTAGTGTTAGAAATACGGGGTTGAATTTATAAAAGGTTTTATTACTAATGTTTCTAAAATACTACTAGGGCTAGCCTCGTCTTATATGTGTGCCTTGTCGCCTTTGTTATGCACATTGTCAATTGTGCGCTCCGTTGATGAGAACTGAATCTTCTGTAAGCAGACCGGTATCTTGGAAAGTCAGTGTTGTGGTTTTTGAGTGTGTGTGCGCTCATGCGCGTGCATTGCAAGATGGGGAGCATGTTTGGGCATCAATGTAATGCCTCCCTAATTTACACCTGCATGATCCAATTAGTGTCCTATCAATCGGCACGCAGGTGGAAACCTGTTTCGCGATTCTCGATTTCAATATCCACTTCCATATCTTCATCCTGTGCAACAATAGAGGCTTGGAATGTGTGTTGGGCACTACACTGCATTACAAAAAATGGTTCATTTTTTCTTTTTATATTCTTTTGCTTCATAATGATCACCAATAACATTAAATTTAGTTATTCCTGTTTTATATCCTTGGATTCCAATAATAACACCTCTACACTTCTGCGTCATATCTTTTATATTTTTATATTTTTCATCGCTTAAAGACTGCATGGTTACTTTTTTGCCCTCTTTATTTTTTAATTTCATTGTAGTTTGTTTATTATTTTTATTCTCCCCATCCTTTGCATCCTTTTTATCAATTTCTTTATAATAAATCTCAATGTTTATATCTTCGGGGTTCGTGATTATTTCTTTGTATACTGTATCTTCCCAGTATTTTTCTCCAGTAGGAAAATAATCCTTGCAATTATAAATGGCGACAACCCACATTTTATCTTTACATATCTTGTATAAAGCTTCAACAAACGCGTATCTTAAGTCACCCTTTTTTGGTACTTTTATAGTGGATTGGTCTGACGGAGATTCGGATGTTTCGAGTACAATGTGTCTTTTTTTTTAACACTATCTTTTTTATTGATAACAACATGTCCTTCAAAATATTCATCATTCTGACCCATTATATGGTATTTTATTTTGACCATTTGACTGTTGTCCTTGTTTCCATTCTTGTTGTTGGAATTCCTGAGTCCACTAAAGAAGCCGCTTCCCCCCTCCCTTGTTTTTGTCGATGTCATTGCTGTTTTTTTGGCGGTATCAATAGTACTGCTACCTTTGCTCTCGACGGGTTCGCGGACGTGGTCGTGATTTTTGGTCGAGGTAGGTTTAGCCCTATTAAAATGAACAACTAATAATGATAGATATTTTCCATGGTTTTTAAATAAAGGTAGTAAATGTATAAATTTAAATGGAGAAAAGAAGAGAAAAGAAAAAACATTTGCTTAGTTGCTTCATTTTGGTTTGGTGTACAATTTTATAAATTGAAGAGCGACATTATTTTTTCTCAGCATAATTTGCAGAAAAAAGCTGGAAAATTGAAGTATTCATTGTACATTTTAAAGACTACCATTTTTTTTATAAAAAGCATACCGAATACTCGATTGTAGTTTGTAGTATTATAGAATAATGTAAATAGCCATGGTTTATTATAAAAAGACGTTCTTAGTATATCAAAGACAAATGGGTTTTCTACCCCCGCTTGTTTGGCTATTCACTTGGCATTATAATGCTAGAATGTTCATCTGCTTAAGTGCTTAAGCGATTATACAACTGAGCACTTGAAAGTTTTGGCACCTAACAGCTTGGACGCTTGGCGCCTCGATTCAAACGCCCACAAAGACCGAGCAAACAATTTTTGTTGTTTGGGGCTGGTCTGCTCATCGGTAAGAGCGTGAAATAAATGCAGCTATTGCTTGGCACAAATTTCTTCACTTGACTAAATAACGAATTTGTATATTCAACACAATAAAAAAACAGGTTCATTTTGTTTACCACTTGGCGCGCTTGCTGCGGTGGTTGCGGCGGTTGCGCTTTTTACTAAAGGCAGCGTTCTTGTGCAAACGGAAGTGGCTATCAAAGTAGCCAGAAGGGTTGGGCGACCCACCAAGGCTTGGGTCGTCCTCCGACGAGACACTCCCGCCAGTCCCATTGTCCTTTATCATCGAGTCATTGACTTCAATCTTCAAGTCCCTCAGAGAGCCAAATAGCGCGTTGCTCTGCAGGCGATACTTTGGCGTGCCAATCTCGGGGATGAATACAGGCACTGGGCCGGGCGTGGTTGCCGGAGTGTGCGACGGAGTTCCGTCAGTCTTCCAGTTGGACTTTTTGAAGAAAACGTCTGGCGGCGTCAGCATGCCCAGGGCGCGGCGCATGTGTGAGGTCAGGTAGGTCAGGCCGACCTGGTACGACGCATTCATCCAGCCGAATCCCTCGCGGGGCACGTGCTTAAAGTCAACACCAACGTTGCCATACTCGACCTGGAAGCGGTGCGTCATGTTGACTACATCAAACTTTTCGGGCACAACGCCGTTAAAGTCGACAAAGGCCTGCGTGATGGTAAACAGCCAGCGGTAGGCAAAGCGACGAGCGACATCGACAAAACCATAGTTGTACAGGCCGTACCAGGCAATGATCTGGTGCGGTGCCCAGCCAAAGGGGAAGTCCCATTGACGGTTAGGGCGCTGCAGCGAGATGACGCCGCGCGACTCCTCGGTTCCGCTGACCAAGCCGCCCATGACCTCGAATTTGCGGCAGCTCACTTCAACCAGCTTGCGCGCCTGCGCTGGCGTTGCACACCCGGCCCAAAGGGCCCACAGAGCAGTCACGCTCTCGTAGACGGACTGCTCGCCCAGCAACACGTCGTAGTCAAAGTACAGCCCCTTTTGCTCGTTCCACAGGTAGCGGTCAATGTTCTGCCGCCGCTGCTCAGCGCGCACGCGCCACTCGGCTGCCGTAGTGTCACGTCCACCAGACCACGAAAATTGCCCGTCAAAGTGCTCGTCCAGCGTGTCGGCAATGTCCACCTCGTACTTGTACAGGAGGCAGTTGAGGTCGGCCGTCGCCAGGTTGGCGCAGCGCCGCTCCAGCCGGTATGATGTGTCGTGGCCGGACTCGCGCACTGCACGGTCGTGTACAAAGTACGCATCGAGCTCGGGCTCGCTGATTTGGTCGCTGGCGTACAAAGTCTTGTACTCCTCGATGCTGATGCCCAGCCGCTCGGCGTACGGCTTCATTGTGTGGTCAAAATGCGTGCTCTCGGTCTCTGGTGGCATGCCGATGCCCGTTGGGTGGTAGCAGCTGAGCCCAGTCTTTTGGTCAAATCGCGGGGCTTCCATCCACACAGTCAGGTACTCGGTGATGGCCGCATCGAATGAGCGCTTCAACCACTCGTGGTTGCTTGCCTTTTCATCAGATGTTGATGCTGGCAACGCCTCGAAGACCTTGAGAATCATGTCTGTGAGGAAGGGCGGTTGCGAGCGTGTCAGGTAGTACGAGCGGTTAGCGTTGAGGATCTTGCCGTAGTGCTTGATTTCGTAGGCAAAGTTGTCAACCATGTTCTTGGACAGCTGGTAGCGGCCGTCATTAAGCAGGCCCAAAGCCTCAAAGTAGCTGTCCCATCCGTACTGCTCGTTGAAGCGCCCGCCGGGAACGACAAACGGCAGCGGTCGGTAGACCAAGCGACCGTTGGCATCGTACGAGACATCGGCGGCCAGAGATAGAATGCCAAACTCGTTGTTGATCGACTTGACGTAGCGCGGGGTGATGTCCTTGGGCAGCTTGACAACCTTGATCTTGAGGTTGCTCAGATCGCGCGCAATGCCCGTGTAGTACTCGAACGCTGGCTGGTCATTGTATGGCACGTAAATGATGGGGCTGGCTCCGGGCTTGGTGTTCTTTGGGTCCAGGCAGATAGCCTGAATACCAGACTCGTCCATGCAGCGCACCAAACCGTTCCAAAACGATGTACGGATCATGCGCGACAGCCGGTTGACGGGGTTCTCGTTCAGCCGCTCCTCATCAATGACCACCTGGTTCATGCCGCAGTCGCGGGCCAGTGCCATCTCCTGCAGCAGGTTGGACAGCATATACGTGCCACGCACCTCAAATGTGCGGAAGCCGCCGCTGCCGGCCGTCGGCACCTTAAGCACTTTGGGCCCAGAGTCCTCGATTGTGATCTGGTAGTCGCCGTTTGAGTCCTCCTGCGCAAGAAGGGCTTTCTCAATAACGTCAATGTCGATAAGGAAGCGCCGGGGATGCGAGCTCTTGTCATCGACTGACCCACGCCGCCGGACATTGCTGAAAGTGGAAGTGGTGCGAAAAATGCGCTCGGGACTCTGATTCAGGCTTTCGGATGGCTCCTCGTCAAGGAGCTGCATTGGCAGCGATAGGTGCGGGTCCTGGTGGTACGGCCTCTACAATTGTAAAATTGATAACCAGGCCAAAATATTCTTTTTTTTAGTAGAAAACAGACCAATGAGGATGAGATTGGGTTGGGTTGGGGAAAAAAAACAGTGATGACGACATCATCATGCATTAATGCTAGGCCAGAGTGGAAAAATAAAAAATTATCGAGGCGGAGCAAAGCGAGGCGAGGGGATAATATCACTGAGCCAAAAAAGCTGCCGTAGCAATATCGAGAATATCAAGAGCATGGTGTGTGGGGGGAGGGGGGGTAAAAAAAAGTAGTAAAAAAGACCAAAAATATGCCAGTACGCATGCCTGACCTTTGTATTCTGGTTTTGTGTGTCAAATTCACAAAAGAAAAAACAAAAATATTATGCAGTGATTACTATGAACAAAAACAGGAAATGGTGGACCGTGCATACAAAAAATAAACAACTTGATTGATGTTTTTGTGCCTTATTGAGCTTTGCTGTGTGCCTGATATGAGATTTCGTGAAGATGAATCATATTATAAATGGGCTTCTATTTACCTGATAGGTACGGGACCGAGACCGATGAATACCAGCGGATCTGCGCGAGGCTGGTTCGCGGTAGTACTCGCTGGGAGGCGCATGAACGTCGATCTTGCGGCCTGTATCCACTACCATGGTTTTTTTCTGTATTGCTTAGTTGGCTAGAAAGTGGATGGAAGAAAAAGTATGGTCAAGGAAAAATATAGAATAAAGCAGCAACCACAAAAAATAGAAAGAGAAAAAAGCAAGAGTGAAAATAGATGGAGAAAATTAAGGAGAAAAAACGATATCCAGAGACAGGGAATGGCAGACTCTTTATATATGGAAAACTAGAAGAGAACAAAACAAATGTATGCGTGCACTCACAGAGTGAGAATCGGAGAAAGCTAAAAAAAGAGAAAAAAATGGAAATGGAAGTAAAAGTGATAAATGGCGAGTGAATGCGCAGTGGAAAGAAAAAGCAGATGGAGGCTTCGTAACCAGGAGAGGACCAAGCGACAAAGAGGGATAAGGGGAGGAGGGGGAGAGCAGAGGTTTATGCGTGTATGTGTGTGTGCAAAATAACGAACGAAATAAGAGAGAAGGGGGTGATAGGGGTGGGTTTGCGAGGGGGGTTGGTCAGTTCCATTTTTAGTTATATATTTTTTTCAGGGGACGGGGGTGGCCTAAAAATGGGTGGTTGCGTGGCATCGAATTAGCGGGAATTTCTTTAAAAAAATAATTTGGCGCAACATCGCGAAAGAATAGCAAAAAAACAAGATTTATGCCAGTGTATTTTTTCCCTTATTGAAATATTTTTTTGTTGCCGAGCTGTTGCTTTTGCATGGGTCGTCTATTGTTTTTATTGTGTAAAATTTTTCAAATAAGCTGCGCCAAATCAGTTTAGTTTTGATGTATTTTTTAGACGCCGTGTTCTCCCCATTCTCATATGCACCAATTAAAAATTATTGGGAATCCAGCAGTTGGGAGATGGGAAAAATAAAGCAGGCACACGATGACAAGCAGTCATAATACCATACATCCCCTCACCCACCCAGCCTGCCTGCCTGCCTGCCTGCCTGCCTGCGTGAGCATATTGTGCATTCTGGAGTTGATAGAATGGCTCACATGTCTCACCGGAAGCAGTCAACGGGGGATGATTTTGAAATCCCTGCTTTATTTCAAATCAATTATTTTTAAAGATTGTATCTTGGTTTGAATGGCCAGAGTCCCATGCCTCATTTGCTTATTTCAATTGTCATTTTTGTTGCATTGAGCATCTTTGCTTTTTTGTGATCTTGCTATAAAGGCTAAAAGAATGATGAGAATAAAAAATGTTGCTGCTGTTGGTTGCATTTGTGACAACTTTTCTAATACTCATTAATCGAAGAAAGCGTCTTTTATATGGTCACGATGCACCAAATATCTACTGCCGAGTCTGTGCGGGTCATTTTGCAGTAATGAACATGAACATTTTTTCATTCAAATAAGAATACAAAAATTGGAATACATTTGCTTTTTGCTGAACTTAGACATGGATACAATTAATTCAGCCACAATTTTCCCAGACATAAAACAATTTGTACCTGAGTTGAATCTTTCTCCGAGTCAAAAAAGCAAAAGTGCTTAAAACAAATCTTTATGTTGAATCTTTATGTTTTACTCGTTTGTTTAAGTTTTTTATTGCTTTCACATCATGATACAATCAGGCTTTATCTAGGAGTAACAAAAAAAGTAAACAATCTCATTGTTGTTGATGTTGTATTTTGTTATTGTTATTGTATTTTCTAAATGCGCACAGGACGGGTCCGACAACAAAAAAAAGACAAGCACATGAAATTACATGCACGCACGCATGTTTTTGTATTCGGATATCCTGAGTAAGGAAAATTATTACAATTAGTGTCAGCTTTTATTTTTGTTCAAATAAACATTTCAATACGTAAAAAGAAAAAACATCCACCTTTACAATTTTTGGATTTAAAAAATAACAAGAATTTTTAAAGTGTAGATCGGTCAATTATTTGCTTGCATCTAAAAATACAAAATACGCATTTTTCACAATTTTCTGCAATTTTTTGTCTCTTTTTCGTTCTGGTATTATTGCAAAAATATAAAAAGATCAGATTGTATCCGATTAGCAAGTCGTCAGACACAAATACAAAATAGAAACACGAACACATACAGGAAAATTAATTATTTTGTTCTCCATTTGTACCTAAGCAATATTGATTGATTGCTTGCATGACATGTGCGGAATTACATGACCTGACATGACCTGACATGACATGACATGACATAACATAGCATGACATAGCATAGCATATCCTGGAAAAAAGGTAATGCCATTGCGTTATTTTAAACACATTTCTATTTGAACATTCCCAATTTTTTTGTTCACTGCATGTATGTATAAATGTATGTGTTTGTGCATATAACAAGAGAAAGGAGCATCCAATGCACAATGAAATTGCAGTCGCATTTGAATATATATGCATATGGGTGGTAAACAAGCAAAAAACTTAATTAGCAACTGTTCTACTCCGTGCCAGATTTTGTTTTCGGATACTTCCAATCTCAACATCCATCAAGGTTCCAAAAAAACAATAGGTATTTATTTGACTAATTAATTAACTTATTAATCGTTATAAACAAAAAAAATAATTTAAAGTGAGTTATAAAGTGAGTTAAAAAACCATTTTTTGTTTACCCATAAAAATAATCATCGTCAGCTGAATACGCATTGCAGCTGGTAGTACGGCTCTTGCGTAATTTTCTCGAGCGTTCCTTAGCCAACTCAGACTTTCTATCAACAACAACCCGTCCTTGATTCTGCACCCCCGCGTCTCCCGAGGTATCAAACTCGACCTCAAAGATATCGCGCAACAGCGGATTATCGACAAAATGCACCGGCAACCCACTCCCCAATACAGCCTTAAACACGTGCAAGCGAATAATACGCTCCCAGCGGTCAAAGATAACTGAGCGGCCAACAAATATCAATTGCATTTTGGGCGCCTTTCCAGTCTCGATGGATTTGAGCACATCGCGCATAGCCGACCTCTGCGCCTGGGTGACTCTCTTTCCGTGTCGCTTGGAGCTCTCATGTTTAATGCTCAGGAGCGTAGCCACAAGCTCCTCCTGCTGATCAAACTCATACAGGTGGGCGTCATGGCTAAGGGCTTCATGCATTAGGGCAAAGTTCTGCGCCGCGGCCAGACGCAGATCAATGCTTTCAGCACACAGTGCCTTCATATGAGCCTGGAAGTCACTCTGCTGGAACGTGCGCTCGGCCAGTGCCTGGTTGCCGGCCACAAGCACGGTCATTAAAAACCCGTACGTCTCCAGCGCCTGTCTGAGCACAACGACGGGCGCGGCGGCGGTGGCCGAGAAAAAGCGGTCGCTGATAAAGCGCATCACCTCGGCGGCGTCATTATGGTCGGTGCCTGAGATGAAGTTGGCCAGGCCTAGCATGTTCAATGCCAGGGCGCGCACGCTATCAGTCTTATGGTCGTTAATCAGCGTCTTGAGCTGCTTGTCGATGGACGCATACTCGTTGGCGTGCTCCATGCCAAAGTTGACAAACCATTGGCCGATTGCCAGTAGTGCAAGCAGGGTTTCTTTTTCGCTCTTGTTGTTGCGCACGCTGCGCTTTAGTGCCTCTAGGAGCGTCACGCGGCTGTTTTCCAGCCCATCGCCGATGAATCGAAGCGACATGACGCGGACAATAGTCAACAGACCCTTTTCTCGCGAACTACAGGAAAATATATAAGTTAAATAAATGCGTTTAGGCGCAAAGAGCCGGGAATAAATACAGAATACAATAGGGAAACAGTACAGCAACAAAATTAGAGCAATTAGTGGTACTTACACAGCGCGTTTGTCACCTACAGACTCGAGGGCATCTCCCAGAATGCTCTCCCAATTGTCGCCGGCCTCAACGGCCTTGGCGCCGGCCTCCTCGTCTCCGGCCACCACCCATGCATCGTCTGACGCCACGCTGTCTGTATCATCAAACTCATCGTCGGATACGTTTGCGCTAGGAGCCTGCTTGGGTGTGCTGGCCTTTGAGCTACGCTTGCTTGATGGCCGACCAATACCACTGGAGCTCGGTGTGCGTCCAGAGTTGAGAGCTGCTTTTAATAATTCGCTTGTGCTTGTTCCGCCAACCATTGCCTGCCGTACTTGTGGTTAATGTGGGGTTTAAATAAGAAGACGTGTTCGGGTAAATTCTACAAAACAAAATAAGTAGAAAAATAAAATTCAAAGTGAATAATAGTAAAAACGAATTATTAAAAAGCCGAGGCGCTGGCTCAGTGGTGTTTATATAAAGTAGGACGAGGGATGGAACCCCCTCCCCCACTGTTTTTGTTCGTTCAGGCATCAAACAAGCCGCAGCCGCATGCATGTGTCGTCATTTTTTCGCCGCTTTATTTTTCTTCAATACTGCGGCTACGCCAAGCCAAAAATTTCCATAAAGAACTTTAACAAAAAATTTTGAATTCAGCGCTCTTTGGGCAAAGGGATTAAAAACTCATCCAACCTGCGCAAAGTATCGAGATCCACAGAATACTTTTCTGCCAAAAGTGTAGCAGCAGCAGTCGGCAATTCTCCACCAGAGGGCCTCAGCTCTCTCAAAAGCCCTGCAACCTGCACAGCTGTGATCCGATTCCTCGTGCCCGCAGCCACCTCGATATCGTCGTCCTCACGTCTGCTGCGCAGCGTCTGTACGTTTGTGTTTTCATTGGGGTTGGCCGGTGTGATTGTTGTTAGGAGCTCCTTTGGGTTAAGAAAGCGTTTGAGGTTGGAGCTGAGCTGCTCGTGTTCTTGCTGCTCTTGGGCGTCCTCGGCTAGTATTTGTTCGCGGGTGGGCATGGAAACTGGCCGGTTGACGGTGCTGTTGGTGCTGCCGGTGCTGTCAGTGCTGGTTCCGGGTTCGATTGTGGGTTTGGCGGCGCCTGCTGGCTGCTGTGTGTGGACTGGCGTGCGCGGCAAACGCATGTTTTTGGTTAAAGCGGCCTTTGATGCTGACTGTCCCATTATTTTAATGTAAAGTTCTGGAAAAAAAAGCTCAAATTAAAGGAGCGAATTTAATTTGTAAAGGGCAAAGTAAAAAAATGAGGTATCAGCAGTTTCAGCAGCACACTTTATTCGTTTACGTATTGTCATTTATTTTTATCTCACTCTGCCCATCTCCCCACTTGATGAATGATCTGGAAAAAAAAGCGCTGGCCACAGAGGGCAAAAAAATAAATGTAGTTGATCAGTAATCAGCTAATCTCAGTGCGGCAATCAATCAATCAATCCACTCCTATATTTTTTTTGCAGGCTTTATCTTGACCAGAAACCAACACCAAGCATTAAAGAGAAAAATGCTGGTCTCAATTCAAATTTCAATTAACGAGCCTCTACCTCTTTTGCTTTCTTTTTCTAGTTTATTGTTGTTGTCTCGTTAATTTCAAGCACACTCGCTTTTTTTCTAATTCACTTATCTTTTTCCATCTCTCTTTTTCTCAGGGTTTCAGCTTGACTTTCAATCCTGGCTCTACATTTCATATATTTTCTATTCTTTTTCTAAATTCGCCCCCCTCCAAAAACCCCCGTTTTAAGAAAAGAAAAATGTTGCGTTCGCTGTTTACTCGGCCGGCATCAGCGGCACTATCGTTGTCAGCACGTACCCTGCTTATCTCCACACCTACGATGATTATCCAGCAGCAGCACCAGCGCAACTACGTGACGCGGCAGCAAACAGAAATCATCAAAGCAGTGACCCGCGATGCGCCAATGGAAGTCAACCCACGCATTGATGTTCCCGAGCCAATGATTTCCGCCAGCGACCGCCAGCGGCTGCGCTCCGACCCTCTTCTGGCTCAATTAGTTAATATGATCATGCGCGATGGCAAAAAAATGCGCGCCGAACGGTTTGTTCAAATGGCATTGTTGGATATTCGCGAGCATTGCAATTCTGATCCGTACAAGCTTTTGTCTGATGCTATTGAGTCGGTTTCGCCCCTGATGGATACAAGGAGTGCGAGGCAGGGGAGCAAGGTTATTCAGGTACCGAGGGCTCTGAATTTGAGGCAGAGGAGGAGAAAGGCCATTGTTTGGATTCTGGAGTCGGCGAAGAAGAGGAATGAGAGGGAGATGCACTTGAGGTTGTCTGGGGAGCTGCAGGCTATTGTTAATGGCGCATCGGGCGTACTGGAGAAGAAGTTGCAGCTGCACAAGGCTGTTCTGGCCAATCGCTCCAACATCCGCACAACCAAGCGCTGAGCTTCATACTCCCCTTTTAATCCCATTTCTGGGATTTTGGGATGGTGCATGGTGACCAGGTATGGCCCATATATTTTTTTACAAAAATAAAATGATCTTATTATATATTAAAGAAATACTTTGTTGCTATAGGTTCGCCAGGTGCTTGGCGTATGCCCGGTGGCTGACCGACCAAGAGAATGCGGGGGCTCGCGATGTGCCAAACTTGGGCAATGGCAGCATATTCTTTCGATTCACAATGTGCGCCCTGGTCAGACAGCAGTAGTCCACGTCGTTGGACCCCAGCTGCAATGTGGTTGCCCAGAGCAAGGAGCTGATTCCAGCCCCATGCGTGACAAACACTAAAACAACCCTTCGTGTCTCCCTTCCCAGCACCTTAGCCTTGGTTACCTGTCCAATCTGCCAGCTGACTGCATGATCGAGTGTCGACACGAACCGGGCCATCATGTCCTGAAATCCCTCTGGATACGCCGGCATCACCGAGCTCGCCGCCACATATGCGCCACTATACGGCATATTTGTGCACGCTTTTCCGTTCTGAATGCTGCTGATGCAGCTATGGATTAAAGAGTCGGGCACTTGCTGGTCGAAATAACCTTCTCTCATGACCTCGGAAAGCCCCGGCTCAACGGAGATTTTCCAACTAGTAGGCTTTTGGTGTCTTTGCTGGAACCCAGAGCAGAGCCCCTCGGATGTCTGTGCGCAGCGCAGAAAGGGCGAAGTGAGAACTAGATAGTCTGTGTTGCTCGCAGTATCTGGGCTGAGGCCATTGATGTGGCTTGTTTCCAGCTCGTAGATTAGCGCTCCTGTCTTCTCTGCTTGTAGGCGGCCTTGGGGCGTCAGTGGCGGGTCATGGGGCGCTGAGGATGTTGCCGCCCATGTATCGTCTACGTGGTCTGTGCGTTCGCCGTGGCGCACGAAATAGCATGTCAAAGTGTCCAATGGTAAATCGATAGGAGGCATTATGAAAAATAATACTGAAATTATTAATAGAAAAGAGAGGAAAGGATATAAAATGAAAAATGAAAGTCATATAAGCATTCCAACAACTGTTTAAAATGGTTTTGTATGCACTGGCATGTGATTATACTCTGACCACGCGGCCTCTCTAGAATAATTTTCGTTATAGGTGCATGTAGACAGGTCTGGAATTAGCCCCATGATGGCCAAGGTGGCGTGGTTGACAATTCGATTTATTCATTTAATTGAGCATGTTTTTTTTTCTACATGTATGATATTTCACTCAGTGTATCTTTTTTTCACCCTCAGCCCATCAGCACATGGGTAACAAGGATACCATTTTCAATTGTCTGTAAGGCAGAGAATGTCCATCTAATTTTATAGTTTGCAAGAGCATTATTCATTATTAGCAAATGACAAGCCGCACAGTACTGTCTAGAGCCATTCTGGGAAATAATACCGATGTCGTTGTATACGACGGATGCGCATAAAAAAGGAAGCGAGCAACGCTTTATCAAAACAACAGACATGGCAGTGGATATGTTATCAGTGGAGGAAAACTGCAGCTACCACAATGTCATTGATTACAGTGTGCTAGAGCTTTAACAACTTGTTGTATTGCAAAGCACAGTAACAAACCAGCGTTGATAACAAAAGAGACCAAGCGCATACTGAAAGTGGTGGATAAAATATAGATCGACTCACATAGCGCTGATGTGCACAGGTATGTTGGCGACAAGACCGCTCGCAGCACGATGACTTTATTCAATCGTCCATTAGTTCAGAAAATACAGTTGCCAATTATCAAGTCTTCGGAAAACGGGGAAACTCCGCTTATTAAGTTGCTAACAGTGGCAGTAGCCATGTCTTTTGAAGATGGGTCCCCTAACGTCCAGAAATAGTTGTGTAAACCGCTACGCAGGATTAACAAAGTTTTATTGCCAAATGTTTTGACAGCATCAGGCTTAATCAGAAGTCTGTGCAATAAAATAACCCTTGGTGGTACTTGCAGAAATCTTTGTTATTGCTGTTATAGGCCAGCTTCAAATTGGCCCTGTGATTCAAAAAAGGCCAGCTGGAAATTGTGCCGGCCTTAGTTGTAGTCTTAATGGATTTGATTGAGCTTGTCATTGATTTTGCGCATGGTTTTCAAGGTTTGATGTGCTTTGCGCCTGTTGCGCTGGCCCAGAATGCAGCTCTTGATCGTGCCAAAAGCACTCTTCTGGGGTTATTTTCCAAGGACTCGGAATGTTTTTGGAATATGTATTTGGATAAGATTCGGATCTGAAACAATACCAGTAACAAAATAAGGTATTTTTTCCATGGCTGGGCGCAGATTTATTCTGAAGCGATTATTGCGAAGACGCTGGCTATGGCTATGACACCAATGGCGGCAATGACAGCCATATTACTGCCTGTTGTTTATGTGCTCTTTTACAGGTTGCGCAACTGCAATTTGAAGCTGTCCATCATGCTGACATAACGCCGCCCATTTACTCGATGCTGATATTATTGTTTCCTGATTGGTTATTTAATGAGCAGCTTGGCAATTTTTATTTGCCTCAATTCTGGATCCATGTCGCGCCGGAATTGCTGGTCAATTCAACCAATGCCAGGCGCCAAGTCATTTTTTAATTTAGGCGTAGTTGTAGACGTTACCGCTGGTGCCGCTGAAAAATACACCGGTTCAGTCGCTTGCTGCACGGTTTGTTGAGAAATCGCTCGCCAAAAATCATGTTTTTCATTCTGCTTTATTTCAACTGACTCCTATATGTGCTTAAAGCAAGTCTCAAAACAATTATACATCGATTATTTGTCCGCGCTCTTCCATTCAATGCTGCCCTGTCATTTTATTTGGTTATAAACAATGTGATCAAAAATAAAGCGGCGGTTAATAAACGGTTAAATACACACCTCGTTGCTTGTACAGCCTGTTGTATCCTTCGTACGGCAGTGCTTCTTTTATTTGTGTGTAGATGATTGCGATATTACTACTTGTATAAGAAGTAGAAATAAAAGGATACATATAGCTTAATTTAAAGCGTGAAAGAATGAGAAAAGTCGGTACCGCACGCGTATACATTTAAGCTCGTGTATTCTTTTAAATTAATGCTAAAAAGCGACATTACTTCTTTGGCTTTGAATTGTTTGATTGACTGAATGACGGCAAACTGGCACAGCCAACCATTAGGCCCAGTTAGAATATTAGAGCCAGAATAAATATTGACCGCCCAGCTTTTTCTGTTACTGTGACAGTGAAACGGATGAGGAGATGATCACCACATAAGCTCGGTTGAGCAGAGAGGCTGCGAGCTACTGGATTAATGCTAAACAGGAATTAATGAAGTGGCATTTAAGGAGGTTTTCAATTGCCTATAAAAGGGCAATTAGGGAGGACTCAGTAGGAGGCCTCTTTAGTGAATTTTGAAATAGTTCTAATACCAAATATAATTGATGGGTCTAAATAGTTTTCTCGGTGGCGCAGCACTTCTACTTCAGTGTGAAACGTGTCAAGCTTATTGTGAGCAGTGTTGGTTTGTTTGTGGGCTATGGAAATTAGATGCTGCAGAACTGCCAGTTTAGCGTGCGACTTTGTGAGGTCAGATTCGACCATAATATGGGCCTGTGATTCCTGAGCGTGAGATGCGACCAGCTTGGCCTGTGCAACTTTGGCAACTTTAAGGGTGGACTCCAGCTTCAGAACTACAGCGCCAATGCTGGCACAACCAAACTCGGCTGTGTTTTGGATCTCTGCTTCCTGGGTGCGAGCTGCCTCCAATTCGGCGAAGCTCATCAAGCTGCGCATAAAATGCGTCGATTTCAGTGCGCAGAGCTGCGTTCTCAGCATTCGTCTCCGCGCGGTTGGTCTCGGCCACATAGAATAGCGCTTATTGGTTTGCATACTGGAGCTTGTAGATTGTACGAGAGGCTCCGTTGTTGTTGTCGTCAGTCTCGGGCTTGGGCCTAAATAGAGCGCGGCAGGCCCGACGAAGCACACTGGCTGTGCATGACGCAGTCGATTCAGTGGTTGATGCGGCAGTTGAAGTGGTCAACGTGACAGGTGTTGTGGCAGCAGGAGTAGCAGTGGGTATGCGCAGGGTTGGGTGCACCTTGCGTGCGACAGTATTCATACGAAAAGGCATGGTAAAAACGATGGATAACAAAAAGAAAAGAAAATTAAAAAAAACAATAATAATAAGGAAATGACAAGGTGTTCAAGTCGTAGTGGTGGTAGTGATTTTATAAACAAGGTATGAGTTTGTTGGAAGAAAAAAATGGAGCAAGGGGGAGAGGGGAGAGGACCGTTTTTTATTTTTCAGTTGGGCAGAAATTTTTGTTGCTCTTTTTTTCTGTTTTCTGCGATTTGAGAAAATGCAGCATCGAAAATCGAACTATGCGTTTTGAGAACATAGAAATTGAACACGGCCATATTCTTTGCTCGATATAGGTCAATCACGCCACTTGAATTTTTATGAGGTCGACGCGTTATTCATTGCATTGTTATTGCAAATAGTAAAGCATGGATATTTGTATTTTTTGCATATCCTTTGCCTTCATTCGGAAGACATCGCATGCACGCGTGTGGATTGCCAATCACTATTTATTTTCCTTTTCAAGGCGCGTATCTAGAGATTAGCCGAAAAGGATCTACACTTATTAATCCTCAGATAATGATGAAAGATGCCTATTTACTATCAAGAGGACTGCTTTTCCAGTTTGTCGGGCACATTGCTCCCCACAAGCAGGGTCAACAGCAGTATCAGTATCAGTATCAGCTGCTGAAGCTGACATCCATATTCATGGTGGTGACTGTGCGGGGGATCACGGTCAAACAGGGTTTTTTGTTTACTTTTCTCCTCAAGGATCGCAATGGTGCGTCTTTGCTATGCCTGAAAAAAAAGATGGTGTCGCGGCAATAATTCACTATCTACTTGGTTAAAATAATATCGCTATTTTCGATTTGTTTCTCTTCTTCCATCCATTTCTCTTTTTTTGAATGCGTCGAATAAACGGGAGGGAAACAAAAAAATTGATAACTTTTTTGTTTATAATGGGGAGAGGGGGTGAAACAAAAAATAATTCAATTGTTGTTGTGCGGAAAAATAGACAATGCGCCGAACAAGGTGAGGGGTCAAAAAATAATCGGCGTTTTGATGATTTGACGCCTTTTCCCTCCACATTCGACAGAAGAAAAATAATAAAGGCACAATGAAAAATTAGTTTGCCGACACCCTCATTGTCAGGAACAGCCAGAAAAAAGTAGCTATTGGCCTAATTGGCTCCCCTTAACGACACCAAGACAGAACAGCTCAAGTCGTACAGTTGGTCCTAAACCAGTGCGGACGAGTATTCGGGGCTCGAATGCTGAATGCATCTTATTTGGTCAAAAAGAGGCAAAGAAAAGAGACAGACAAATCATTTTTTGAAACTGGCGGTTGCTAGCAGTCTTATTGCACGTAAACAAGCGTTGTCAAAACGGCGCTTGCTTGCTCGCTTAGTCTAGTGTTTCTTTTATTTTTGTCACGCACATTAGTGCTTGGTTTTTTTGTCGTTTAGGCTTGCTAATTCAAAAATAAAATGTCGAATTTGGAATTCAATTTTCCAATTTTGCAAAAAGCTCTTTTTGGCTCGATTATATTGTGCATATTTTAATCGAGTCCTTGCACAAGCCTCGCAATCAAATCAGAAGCGCATGAAAAAAGTTAGACGACCCACGGTGAGTAGCAATATCCATTGTACCGGAATCAGAAACAGATGGCCTGTCTGTAGACTTTCTGGGAAGCCAGAGCGATTCTGAGAATTATTTGGTGGCCTTCACCCTAATTGGAACCATTGGTAGTTCAACACTCGCAGGCAGGCACGGTGACGGGTACTATTTGCGCTGCTCAGTGCATGCAGGAAATAAAATTGTTATTTATTTTATAGCCAAGGATCGAATTTCATTATATCCACGTGCGCCGATTGGAAATTGAATTATTATTTGCTAATTTCCAAAAAATAAACAAAAAATAAAATAAAATCCAAAAGTCAGGATTCAAAACTCAGAACTGATCAACAATTTATAGAATAAACAACTTGACTCAATCCTTTCACAAATAAGTATTGGCAAAGCTTGCCTTGCGACATCATATTCCCCTCTCTCTCTTCATTCAGCATATTTTGTATATAAAATTAAATTGTTGACTATAGATTATTGTTATTTAAAAATGATTATTTTGCTATCATTGGCGTGAGCTATGGCAATTTTAGTCATTGTCAGTAGTCGCAAGAGCGAGCTGTTTATAACATTTTAATTGAGCCCTACCCAATTTTGCATTTGAGACACAGCACGCCTTTATTTTTATAAACTAAGCACATATATATGCAGTCTGATGCGGAGGTGAACCTATTGTGAGTGTGGCAAAAGGGGAAGCCAATGATATTCAACTAAGCAGTGTTGCGCAGACTAAAGATATGGAAGTGGATGTTGAGGTCGAGAATCGCGAAACAGGTTTCCATCTGCGTGGCGATTGATAGGACACTAATTGGATCATGCAGGCGTAAATTAGGGAGGCATTACATTGATGCCCAAACATGCTCCCCATCTTGAAATGCACGCGCATGAGCGCACACACTCAAAAACCACAACACTGACCTGCCAAGATACCGGTTTACTCGCAGA
This sequence comes from Kickxella alabastrina, assembly GCF_025024165.1. Classification (NCBI taxonomy): domain Eukaryota; kingdom Fungi; phylum Kickxellomycota; class Kickxellomycetes; order Kickxellales; family Kickxellaceae; genus Kickxella; species Kickxella alabastrina. Next base: position 51,661 of record NW_026251506.1, on the reverse strand, counting down.
AGATCCAGTTCTCATCAACGGAGCGCATGATTGGCAATGTGCACAACAAAGGCGACAACGCACATATATAAGACGAGACCGGCCCTAGTAGTATTTTAGAAACATCAGTAATAAAGTCTTTTATAAAATCACCCCTAACTTTTAACACTAGACAACTAGTGCTCCTCACACCCCCCTCTTACTATAACAGCAGCCACAAGGAATACTGGAAAAAAGGAAATAAATATTTATTAGAAAATTAAGGTGTCGTCATCCTCATGGTGGGAGCACCTTGGTATTTATCGAAGCTAAACTATAATAAGTACATGGCATCTCCTATGCTGCATACATGTACACAAACTTCATAACAAATGACAATAGCAAAATAAATGATATTTTTGATGCATCTCAAAATTACATTAATTTCTGTTGATATCACTCTCTTGCAAAAACAGGTTCAATCATGAACAACGCGTGCCTTCACAATCAATGTGATTGGATCAGAACATCGGGTGACGTCCCGAATCTGTCTGATGCATGTGTGCGCGTCTGCGGATTTCACCCCGGGTTGCTGGCTTGGGTTGTAGCCCCCTAAGGGGCTCTCAACAAACCAATACTAGCACATTGCAAAATGGTTAAAATACTATCAGGTGCACTTCCCAGAGTCACTTTATGCTATCAGCAGTTAGCAGATAGACAAACCTAATGATTCAACTTGGCACCAAGGACATATATACAATCCAGTTCACGATAGACCAACTAGGCGCAGAATAAAAGCAAGGAAATTATGTCAGCTTATCTCGGATACGGCTTCAACAAGACAAAAAACAAACATGCCCAAAAGCGCATGAGTGATATGGGCCATATGGCCAGATTTTCAATAGAGACCATGATAAATAAAATAGCATAGTAGACATTTCGTCTAGTTTATTATCTTTTTTTGTATTTTGCTTGTTTGATATTTTGCTCAATAAATTTAATTTGACCACTCGCACTAGCATATAATTACTGGCAACCCCGCTTATAAGGATGCTGTATACTAAGGCTATGCAAACCCAACTACATCTCCAGTTGCGTGGTATCCGCAGTAATAGAATCAAGTGTATGTGTTTATTCTTAAATATTAACTATTTCTATATATTCAAATCAATATATTCAGGTCATATTTTAATCTAAAGAATTAATTAAAAACTAAAAAGCATATCAAAAACAGTGCAAATATTATACTGCAGCTTAGTGGTCAGTAGGAATGGTATTGGTAATGGGGTGGTCAGCAACATTGACGATCTGGCGGCGGTGCTTTCTGACAACGTTGTTGGTAATGGGATAGTCACCGGCATTGACGATCTGGCGGCGGTTCTTTCTGACAACGGTGTTGGTAATGGGGTGGTCAGCAACATTGACGATCTGGCGGCGGTTCTTTCTGACAACGGTGTTGGTAATGGGGTGGTCAGCAACATTGACGATCTGGCGGCGGTGCTTTCTGACAACGTTGTTGGTAATGGGATAGTCACCGGCATTGACGATCTGGCGGCGGTTCTTTCTGACAACGATGTTGGTAATGGGGTGGTCAGCAACATTGACGATCTGGCGGCGGTTCTTTCTGACAACGGTGTTGGTAATGGGGTGGTCAGCAACATTGACGATCTGGCGGCGGTTCTTTCTGACAACGGTGTTGGTAATGGGGTGGTCAGCAACATTGACGATCTGGCGGCGGTGCTTTCTGACAACGTTGTTGGTAATGGGATAGTCACCGGCATTGACGATCTGGCGGCGGTTCTTTCTGACAACGGTGTTGGTAATGGGGTGGTCAGCAACATTGACGATCTGGCGGCGGTTCTTTCTGACAACGGTGTTGGTAATGGGGTGGTCAGCAACATTGACGATCTGGCGGCGGTTCTTTCTGACAACGGTGTTGGTAATGGGATAGTCACCGGCATTGACGATCTGGCGGCGCTGGTTGTCAATAGCGCTAGCGACGTGATAGTCAGTGACATCGGTAGGCTGAGGACCATTAGTCGGGATGGGAGAAGCAGTAGGAGCAGGGGAAGCAGCGGCAAGGGCCAAAAGAGCGAGAACGGGGATAAAAAGCTTCATTGTTGAGTATTGATTAAAAAGCTAAAAGGTAGATGAGTGGGTAGGGTGTATTAAAAGTATTAGCGTGGAGAAAGATAGAAAAAAAGCTGGGTGTTTTTGTTTGCGTGTGCGGTTTGTAGTGATAATAAGATATTTACGACAAACCCGAGATTTAGCTGTCCTTATATACTGCAATTTTTGCTGATTAATGTATGTGGATTTTGCTTCACATACAAAGTTTTTATTAGGAATGAACATTAAAACATGCATTGTGTAATTAATAAAAAATTCGTATTAAATATTTTTACTTTGCTTCAATCACTTGTGAGTTTAATGTTCAAGCGCATTATAGCAGAAATATCACACTATTCTGTTAAATTATCGAGGTGGGTACAATTAATTGTGTCATCCACCTACCAACATTCATTGGCCCGCCTTTTCCTAATCAAAATCATTGTGCAGTTTTGTCTACCCATCTGACAAGCCAATTGAAACAACGCATTAGATGACAACCTCCAAGCATTTTTTTGTAAATCTGTATTGTGAGACAAAGAAGCAATTGTTGAACATTGCCACTATTGACCCTTTCTCTCTTCCTCCCTATTTCGTGTTTTAAAGTTTTATATATGATTTTATTGGATTGTATTTTCAAAAAAGGGGATCGTCACTTGAATACACAAGCAATTGATGCTTTTGTATGAGTGGGCAACTGCGCTTTATTGTTTGATTGTTTTTTTTGCATAACCGTATTTGTTCTTGCCTGTGCGTAATAAATGGAGTCAGTGGTACAACTAATACATAATGTCTTATGAATCTGCCAGAATGTAGTTTCTGGATCATTTCAATAACGAAACAATTCTACACAAAGCATCATAGGGATAGGGTGGGAGGCAACATTAGTGTCATCAATGTCAGGAAGGATCACTTTTTTTTGTATTTTCAATGAAAGTGCAGCCATTTCCCGCACTTTTATTGTTTTCACAAATGAAAAAGTATAAGGGCAATACAATAGAAAATTGTGCCCCTTCTTTTTTCTTTTCAAGGTCTGCTATACACAATGCGCTTGCGTGCAGAATAGAGCCATTTGGTTGTTTGATTATTCTTGATTTTAATCTGTTACGTATCAGGATTAAATTCCACATTTTTTAATGATCAGGATCACTGTGACTAATGCGGTTATATTCACGTGACAGTGCATTCGCCTGAGAGAAAAGATACTGCACTGCATGCACGCAGACACACGCAGACGATTGAGGATTGGGGATTTGGAAATGAAGCGTTGTGGGCGGACGGACGGGCAGCAAAAATAATGGTCATATTCAGGGTATTATTAAGCCACTGTTGTGATTGGCTGACATTACAACAGCTCTTTTACGTTTGCTCTTTTTTTCGTACATTCCAGAATAACTAATAATTCAAAGCTGTTTTTACGCGGTTTTGCGAATTACGTCTCTCCCCTTTTTCTCTCTTTCTCTCTTTCTCTTTCAATATATTATTTTCTCCAAATCTCATTGAATCAGCTAGCTTGAATTTGTACTTTGGCTTGTTAGTTTATTTTTTATTGCTCTTTTTTGCTTTGTCCGGAGGTTGTATCAAAAACCCAAACATTGTATCACGGCGTCAAAGTAATTTTTATTTCATTCATTCAATTTTACTTATTTACTATTTCAATTACTTGACATGGCACCGCCAGGAACTCAGCGCGGCGCAGGACGTCCGCAACCAACATCCGAGCGCCTCATGGGACTTGCAAAGGTAAGAAGCATAGCTGAGTTAGCTCATCTCGGGGGAGGGGAGTTTAAAAAAATTAATTGAATCAGCAGACATTTTGCAAGAAATTCAAACCGGAAAGAAACTAAAATCACAGTAAGAAAGCAACTTCTTTTACTTTTTTTATTACTTGTAGACAGCCCAGTTTTACTGGTGGGTTGGACACGTCGTTATGCTGGTTTTCGGGGCAATATACTACGTGAAGCGGCCTTTCGGATGGCAGTCAGCGCAGTGGTACTACAGCAAGGCGTACATGGGAGCGATAATGAGCTACGTAATTGTAATTTACAAAACCTACGGGCCACCGCAGATCAACCTCGAGTTCCTGCACCGGCTGATGGTGGATGAGAATGTCGAGTATCTGATGCTGGCCTTTTACTGGCTTACGCAACCGTCGATGGTTGTCACCCTGTTGCCGTTTGTTGTCTTTTCGCTGTTCCACGTGCTGACTTACCTGCGGTCAACGCTGATTCCAGCACTCTTCCCCGATGTGACGGCGGAGCTGCAGCGGTCGCGCACGCCGGCGGCGGATCAGAGCGTGAGATTGTCGGCAGCAGCGCGTGCGAGCAAGATCATGAACGATTGGAGCTCCAAGTATTACACGCCGGCGCTGCGGGAGGTTGGAGTTTGGGAGGTGGCGGTGATCGGGGCTTGGCTTGTTTTGGGCGCTGTAACGTTCCAGACGCCGCTGCTGGCGCCGCTGTTTTACTTCCAGTTTTTGCGCATGCGGTATGCGCTGAGTGCTCCGACGAGGGCGGCATTCCGTCGTGTGCGGTCGACGCTGGATTCGGTGTTGACGCCGCCAGGCGCCAGCACCAAAGTGCCGGCTGTTGTCACGGACTCGTACATCAAGGTCAGAGACTACTTGGTTGCCATGGGAACCAACATTTTGAACCCAGTTGCCCAGCAGCAACAGCAGCAGCAGCAGAGGCAGAGATAGGCTCTTTATTCTTTTCATTTTTTTTGGCTTGTGTAAGCTCTCAATTAAATCTTTTTGGTTAATCAGGTGCTTCAACGATCAAGCAAAATAGAGTGGGGGGGGGAGTTGGGCGGGCAGGAGCAGGGGCTGGTTGGTGTAATTGAAAAACAATGTTTTTTACTCTGTAGTACAGTGGATTGAGTGAGCCCTCCCCCCCTACTTCAGAATTTCCATTCTTATTTTTTATTATCTTTTATTTTTTTTCCCAAACCGAGAAGGAAATACATTAAACGCATTTATTTCAATTTCAATATAAACAGTCAATGATCATTGGTACATTCACAACCTCGGCGTCGCAGTCTCTCGCACGCGTGTCCAAGACACTTCTCTCGCGCCCACTCCCAGCCTACCGCCTAAGCTCGTTCCACACGACCACAGCATTCCGCAAAACTGCCAGCAGCAATGAGGTTAAGCTGAATCTAGATTGGGATGGGTTTTTCAAAATGCGCCGTCAGAGACGCCTTTGGGAGCGGCTGGCTGCACTGCCGTGTGCGATGCTGGGACTAGGTGCTGGAGCCGCGGTATTTGCCAGTTTGCCGATTAACCCACAGCAGACATTCATGGGACTTGATCCGTTGATCGTGTTCAGTGGCGCGACGATTTTCTGCGGCGTGCTGGGGTTTGTCGTCGGCCCGTCGGTTGGCCGCGTGTGGTATCGGATTGGAAACGGGGAGATGGCTAGGGCGATTGATGCGAAGGAGGCGGAGTTCTTTAAGCACGTGAGGGCGAACCGGTCGGACCCCAACTTTAGCTCTGCAAGCAACCCACTGCCGGACTTTTACGGCGAGAAAATCAACTCGCTCAGCGGATACCGTCAGTGGCTAAGGAAGCAGCGCGAACATGAGCGCAAGGGCACGTTCAAGCTGGGCTCGGCCAAGAGAAAGTAGTAGATTAAAAAATATATATTTGTGCTTTCTTTTTTTTCTTTTTCTTTCTTAGTTGTTCACCAGTGATTTGATTTTGGAGATGATGCCGATTAGAGCGTGGGCGGCGGGTGAGTCTGCGTGGGCATCGAGGAATGGCGTGCCTTGGTCGCAGGCACGGCCGATGCGCGGGTCCAGCGGAATGGTGCCAAGTAGGGGCAGGCGCAGCTCCTCACAGAGCGCCTTGGCGCCGCCAGTGGTCGGATAGAAGATTTGCGATTCGCCGTGGCACGAGGGACACACAAAGCCGCTCATATTCTCGACAACGCCAATGATGGGCACCTTGGCCTTGCGGCAAAAGTCAATCTCCTTGCGCACATCCTGCAGGGCAACCTCCTGCGGCGTAGTGACAATAACGGCTCCCGTGATTCCGCTGTCGCGCAGCATCTGTACAACCGACAGATGCTCGTCAGAGGTGCCCGGGGGGGTGTCGAAGAGCAGGTAGTCGAGGGCACCGCCGTCGCCTGTGCTCCAATCGACGTCCTTGAGAAACTGCTTAATCATGCCGTTTTTCTTTGGCCCGCGCCAAATCACCGCTGACTCCTCATCCGGCAGCATAAAGCCAATGGACATGACCGCCAGGTTGTCCTGCACGTACACCGGGGACCACCCATTGGATGACCGGTGGATCTCCTCGCGCTCGCACCCCATTATCTTGGGCACTGACGGCCCGCAAATATCAATATCAACGACGCCAACGTCGACGGTTTCGTCGCTGGACAGAGCAAAGGCCAGTTGGGTGGTGAATGTGCTTTTGCCGACGCCGCCTTTGCCCGAGAGAATCAGGATCTTGTGCCGGATGTTGCGCAGCCGCTCGGATATGATTGAGAGGTCCGGGTCAGGCCCGGATGCTTGTGTTGAACAGATCTCTTGGTTCGGGCAGCCCTCGCAGCCGGCTGCGCGGCCTGCGCCGGTGCTCTCGGGTCCTGGGCAATGCTCATTTGCGTTTTCTGGCACGTTGCTCGCTGGGCCTGTGTTTTGAGTTTCTGTTGTTTTGGAAGTGGACATTTTTTGTATTTGTAAGTGTTTGAATTTAGAAATATAAATTAATAGAAAGAATTGTGGAAAGAGGAAAGAGGAAAGAGAAAAGGGGCGTGGTGTTTTGCCTATTTGCAAATTGGGTCAATGCGCTGCATTTTGTCCAATAAAAAAAAAAAAAAAAAAAAAAAAAAAAAAAGAGGCATAATTTTTTGGCTTACAAATCCAGAAAACAATCATACAAAATTGTTATTGGGTGAGTTTTTGACAAAGTCCCTCTATCCATTCATTTTGTAGCCCCCAGATAACACAAGTAGTGGTTGGGCTGTCAGGCAAGTAATAGCTGCCATGATGTGAGAAAAAGTGTTTTTAAAAATAAAATAAAAAGTATCTAGTCTTGTTGCGCTTTTGGATGCTGGGCCAGCCTTTGGGATCAGGCTTTGCCGATGTAATGTCGCGGTTTCAACACCCGAAATTAAAGTTAGACTCGACGGCGGTCTCGGCTTAATCCTTAAGCAACCAAACTTTTAATTTTCTGTGAAGTGCCGGACCTTGTTTTATGATTTTTTTTGAGTATCATATATAAATCGTGTGACTGTGAATACTGTATATATAATTAAAAATTAAAAACCTACATAGTTCTAGAAGAATTTTATATTCACCACATGAGGATACATTTGACTATATGATTTGATAAAGTCTTTATACTTGAATTCATCCGGCAGACAAGTAACGTTCTTTAACGACAGAATTGCCAGCAATAAATATTCCAAGCACTCAATCTGTGCCTCCTTATTATCGTCTACCACAACCATACCCATCACGCTTATTTCCGTAATCGTATGCGAAATAGGACTAACCTGGCAAAAGTTGAATTTACTATTGCCGTTGTAGATAATATCAGTAAGGACTAGTTGGCTCAACCCAGGTGTTTTTACAATAAGATCCAAGAGTGCAGTGTAGTCTATGGGTGAGCCTGCTCCCAAGTTGTGAAGGTTGGTCCACGCGATTTTATGGGGGTCTAGGGTGGTGTCCCCGTTTATATCTATGTAGAGCCCGGACTGTTTTATTTTAATCGGGCCTGTGTAAAAATCATTTGTTACTTGGTATAATACGTCATCTATAATATCATTGGGGGGTTTTGTGCGGATTTCAACATTGCACGTGCTGATTTTTTATTTTTATTTTTGCTTATGGTGGAATCACTCAGCAGCTTTAGCGCCCTGTGTGAACCCTTTGATTTCCACATTACCCAGGTGGGTGAAACTAATGGTTGCATTTAATAAACTGCTGTTATTGTATATATTCCTAACGATCAGATTGCGCAAGCAAGGCATGTGTAAATTAAATGGCTGGTTGTTGCTTTTGATCAGTTTATCATTTGGATTTTCCAGGTATTCGCCTGCCTGTTCTACTTCAAAATGTTTGAGATTTTCAAAAACAATATCCTTTACTTTAGTATTATCATTGTTTATGTTGGTTTTGTCTACAAACATTTGCCAATTGAAATCATCAAGGTTTCCATAAATACATATCTTTTCGATTTTTTCCGGATTCACCCTAGGCAACGTGATCACTCCCCGGGCGCCAACATCAACAATCAAACATCTAATATTCGACAAGAATATATCTGCATCCAACATCACATTAGGCAAAATATTACACTCATACGATTCAGCCTGATGCGCATATGCGCTAGCAATATATTTGCAGAAATATTCTGCATATATATCGCAATCACTTTCCACACAGGCAACCAAGTTACTGATGCTGGGCATGCCAGAGACAAAATATTCTGCAAATAATTTAGTCGCCTTGAAGTAATTTTCATCGCTGCTGTATGCTTCAGCATAATAAAAGTCACAATTGCGTGTGGCGACATGCAGGGTTTTGACCGTGGACCATTGACAGTATCCGTAAGGCATTAGTCTTTGAAGTCTGTTGATTGTTGCGTTAGTTACCTTTACGGTGTGAAGTTTTGGACAGTTGATGGCCAATACAGGGGTTTGGCCTTGTCCCTGAATGCTTTCCACACACATTTGGTAATCCGCTATTTCGTCGTGTTCGAGCCAGCCAAAATTAACGTCTATCTCTCTTAGCTGTTCAAAATTCAGCGCCCCCAGTGATGTTGAATTATTATCTCCAAATAAGTCCCAGGAAAAGCACGCGTCTGCGTCAACAAGCTGGAATTTCTCCAAAGTTTTGGCGAATAGTCCAGGCAAACTGCGCAAAGTGTAAGAGCGCGAATGATGCAGTATCAGGTGAGTAAGCTGCGGCGCAAACCGAGCAGCGGTGAATGTCACCGGGTACGCCAAATCCACGTAATCTAGCTGATCCACGTACATATTAAATAACATGTTGTAGAATGCAGTTCTATCGGCTGCGCATTCGTTGAGGGTTAGTTGGGTCACTTTGGGCATGTTTCGTTTAATGTTGGATGCCAGAGATTTGACGCGCTTTTCAGTTACGTTGAATGAATCGTCAGAGGTGCTAAATTTTAGTTCTTCCACGTCTATATCGAGCGTGGTGACGTTTGGCCAATGGCATTGTTTAAAGCTCAGGATGTGTTCCAAGTGAGCAAAAGTGGGGGCTGTAATGTCCAGTTGTATGACTGCTGGGAAGTGCACTTTACCTTGACTGTTCATTGATTTTATATCGGCAGCCTCATCAATGGACAGGGTAAAGTTGAGCAGGTTTGGGAAAACAATGCTGGAAGATTGCTCGCCAATTGTTAGTTTTTTCCAGGCAAAACTCTCGTTGACGTTTGTTAAAACCAGGTGCTCCAACATATCCACATATACGCGTGGAACAAACTCAGTCGAGCCCAAATCAACTTCTAAATCGGTTAGCTGGGCAAACTCGGTTGATTCCACGAGTGCAAGCGGCTCGCAGCATTCCAGGTATTTAAGCTTAGAAGCGTAGAGCCGGGGCAGCATTTGGGTAATAGGTTGAATGCCATTGGTTTCGTCGTTTATAGGCAAATGCAGTTCGGAAACATTGGGCATGTGTTTGGCAAACTGCTCAGCTAAAGTGCGTGCCTCGTGGCAATAGTCCGACTGCACTTCCTCCTCTTCATCCTCGTTGCTGCCGACCTCGATGGTACCCACAATGGCGATGCTTTGGACGTTGGTCCAGTTGCAATCATCAAACGAGAATATCGACGGCGATTTGGTGACTAGCGACTGGCAGTACTGCGGATAATCCAAAGTGACATGCAGGGTTTTGACCATGTGGGTGTTCCCGGTGGCCCTGATCAGGCCGATGTTCGTGAAGATTAGCTTGGGCTCTGTATTTGCGGTATCGGTAATGGATTGAATGAGCTTGGTGAAGCCGGTGCCGTGCTCGTTGGTTCCGTCCAGAATGGCGTTTCTGTAGACTAGAGGTGCTGCTGTCTTTCTCCATTTACGACAGACGCCCAGGAGCGGGAGGGTTGCGGTCCATGCATCAATGTCGAAATTGTCCGGGTCTATGATCTTGCGTAGTATGAGATGGAGAACTACAGATGGAGGTTGGCTGAAACAAGGCATTATTTGAAGACTGTAATTAAAAATAAGCAAAAATAGGGATTGAGATAAAGGAGAGAAAAAAGGGAATGGTCAAGAACTTGTACTATTTTAATTATTTATATACAGAAAAAGAAAAAGAAGCGTTTAAGCACGTGTGTGAAAAAAAGAAAAAGAAAAAGAAAAGAAAAAGAAATAAAGCGACAATGAAAAAAACATAATATTTTCTAACAATGTGTGTGTGTAAATAAAAATAAGGTAATTTCAATCGGGAGTTTGAAGAAAAATAAAGAGTAGCCGCTTATTTTGTAATCAATTACATGTTGATTAATTACACAACTCATCACATTATGTAAACCCATAGGATTGGTAAATTATATGCTTAATGCTATCCGCAATTATCAGCCCCTCCCCTTCCCACCCCCCTGGTACAAAACTCGCTTACTTTTTGTTGTTTTTCGCAGACCTCGTAACTTATTTCAATCCTTAATTTCTTATAAATGGCAGGGAGCAGCGGCAGCAATAACAACAAAAACAACAACAGCAACAGCAGCAAACAAAAGGGCAGCAATGCCAGTAGTGCTAATGGTGGTGGAGGCAAACAAAAGGCAGCAGCAGAGCCCACCAAAGACAAGAAAGCAGGCAAAGACACTAAAGCAAGCAAAGACACTAAATCCACCAAACAATCAAGCAAAGACACAGCGATCCCAACCACAGGAACAGCACTAGCCGCCAAGCCCGTTCTTTTCAGCGGCTGGACAGGCAAAACGCCAGCAACCTTGCTAAACGAATACGTGCAGAAGCAGCCAACCTGGCACCGAGCGTCCTACAATGTCTCGGGCGGCACCAACACAGGCGGCTACACGTGCTCGATCCACCTAGGCAAAATCGACCCCAAGAACAAATCCACGCCCTTGGCAGTCCACCTCCGCGCACCCGCCAGCCTCGTGGAGAAGCAGCCGACACCCGTGGAGGCCCGGCACATGGCAGCCACGTACGCCCTGTATCGCATGCGCTCAGACACCAGCATGTATCTGAGCCTGCCGCCGGAGCACCGCGCATACTGGGCGCTGCTGCAGGAGCGGCGCGAGGACGGCCGGTGGAAATACGCGGCGGATCCGTTTCTGGCGCAGGCCGAGCGCGAGAAGGCGCAGGCGGAGGGCGACCAGGCCAGGGCAAAGCGGGCAGAGAGGCTCAGGCGCGCAGAGGAGGACGGGCACCGCGAGGAATTGCTGGCGCCAGGCCTGCGCGCGCGCTGGGAGGAGATGGCCGAGGCAAGGATGGCCGAGCACCACCGGCTGCGCGTCGAGGCAGTTGTGCGCGAGTGGACGCGGCACTGGGGCGTGGCGGACCAGGACGCCGGCACGTGCACTGTGGAGGGCCTCGTCCGCCTGGGGTTCCGCCCGGCCCACGCCGAGGAGGCCCTGCTGTATGCCCGGTCCAAGGAGCGCGCGGTTGATTGGCTGTGCGTGCACGTGCCCGAAGACGACCTGCCGCGCCAGTTCATCAGCCGCGTGGAGGCGCCGTCGGTGGTGCGCGGTGGCCGCGTGCGGGCTGCGGCGGAGCGCACGCTGGCGCAGTGCGGCTTTGCCACGGCGCTGGTCAGAGACGCCGTTGGGCGGGCGGCAGAGCGGCTGGGCGACGCGCGCGAGGACGCGGTGGAGGCCGTGGCGGCGCAGCTTCTGGTCGCGCGGCTGCTTGGCGGCTCGGAGGCACGGCTGCTTGGCGGCTCGGGGGCGCGGCATGGCGACCCCGGCCCCGAGCTGCTGTTCGCCGAGGAGGTCGAGTCGCTGCAGGCGATATTCCACGGCGAGGGCTCGCGGGTCGTCAGCAGGGGCGCCTATGCGCTGAGCGTGCAGCTGCGGCCGCGCGGCATGGACGCGGCCGGCGGCCTGCGGCTCGAGGTATGGGTGCCGCCTGGGCTGGACTACCCCGGGGCGCAGGCGCCGTTCATGGCGGTCAGCGGCGCGCTGCCGGCGTTTCTCAAGCTGCATGTGGCGCGCAAGATCGCCGCGTGCGTGCGTGCCGACGGGCTGCCGCTGGTCTTCGACGCCGTGTGCGCCGCCGAGGACGGGCTGGCGCAGTGGGTGGCCGCGCCGCCGCCCCTGGTCGAGCTGCGGAGCGGCGTGGCCAGCGCCGGTGCACGCGAGCCGACCGGCGGCCGCGAGCCGGGTGCGCCGGGCGCAGCGGCCGCGCCGAGGCCTGGCCGCCGCACCCGCCCGGCGTCCAACGCCACCGCGCAGCTGGCCGCCCAGTTTGCGCGGCTGCAGACGGACGCCACGTACCAGAAGATGCAGGCGGCGCGGCGCCTGCTGCCGGCGCACGCGCGGCAGGCCGAGATCGTCGCGGCCGTGGCGCAGAGCGGCTGCACGGTGATCGCGGGCGCCACGGGCTGCGGCAAAACCACGCAGGTGCCGCAGTTCCTGCTGGACGACGCGCTGCGCCACGGGCGGCCGGTGCGCATCGTCTGCACGCAGCCGCGGCGCATCTCGGCCATCGGCGTCGCCACGCGCGTCGCCGACGAGCGCGCCGAGACGCTGGGCCGGGGCACCGTCGGCTACGCCGTCAAGGGCGACGCGAAGCAGGGCGCCGACACGCGGCTGCTGTTCTGCACCACCGGCGTGCTGCTGCGCATGCTCAGCAGCGACCCGCTGCTCGAGGCGGTCACGCACGTGGTGTGCGACGAAGTGCACGAGCGGTCGGTCGACTCGGACCTGCTGCTGGCGCTGCTGCGCGAGTGCGCAGGCCGCCGGCCGCAGCTGCGCGTCGTGCTGATGAGCGCCACGGCGCAGAGCGACGTGTTCGCCGCGTACTTTGGCGGCCGCGCGCCGGCGCCGGCGCCGGTGCTCAGCATCCCCGGCCGCACGTTCCCGGTGGACGACGTGTTCGTCGAGGACTTTGCGCGCGAGGGCGCGCTGGCCGACGTGTTCGGCGCGGCGCACCTGGGCAAGGCGCGCGCGCGGCTGGCGGCCGTGCGAGTGCGCGCCGCCGCCGCCGCCGCCGACGCCGCCGCCGCCGCCGACGCGGCCGAGTGGCTGCGCCGCGTCGGCGCGCTGCAGCAGGCAGCCGGGCTCGGCGACGTGCATGCCGCGTGCGTTGCGCTCTGGGACGACCGCCACGGGCTGCTGCCGGGCGCGGCCGCCGGCAGCGGCGAGGGCTGCATCGACTTTGCGCTGGTGGCCGCCATCGTGCGCCACATCCACGCCACGGCGCCCGTCGACCAGTCCGTGCTGGTGTTTGTGCCGGGCGCGGCCGAGATCCGCCAGTGCATTGGCGCGCTGCCTGCGGGGCTGCACGTGCTGGCGCTGCACGCCGGGCTGTCGGCCGCCGAGCAGCGCCGGGTGTTCGACCGGCCGCCCAGGGGCAGCCGCAAGGTCGTCGTGGCGACGAACGTGGCCGAGACCAGCATTACGATCGAGGACATCGGCTTTGTCGTCGACTCGGGCCGCGTGCGCGAGGCGTGCCGCGATGCGCACTCGGGCATTGCGCGCCTGGCCACGCGGTTCTGCTCGCAGGCCGCGGCCACGCAGCGCAGGGGCCGCGCCGGCCGCATGCAGCGCGGCACCTGCTACCGCGTGTACACGCGGCAGACGCTCGCGGCCATGCGCGAGCATGCCGAGCCGGAGATCCTGAGGACGCCCCTGGAGCAGGTCAGCCTGCAGGCGAAGGCGCTGGGCCACAGCGACTCGCTGCACTTCATGCAGCGCCTGCTGACGCCGCCCGAGCCGGCGGCGGCGCACAACGCGGAGCTTTTGCTGGTTGCCCTGGGTGCTTGCGACAAGGTGGCCGGCCCCCTGGGCGCGCTTGGCCGGCTGATGGCCGAGATCCCGGTGGACCTGCGCCTGGCCAAGATGCTCGTGTATGCGGCGGTCTTTGGGTGCTTGGACCGCGCGCTGGTCTTGGCTGCACTGATGGCCCACGACAAGCCGCTGTTTGCTGCGCCGTTCGAGAAGCGCGATGAGGCTCAGCGGGAGCGCATGCGGTTTGCTGTGGATGGCCACGGCGACTGGATCGCCGACCTGTGTGCGTATGAGTACGTGGCTGGGCAGCGCGGGCAGCTGGACTTTGTGTCTCGCGCGGTGATGCGTGATGTCAGGAACAACGTGCGGTCGCTGCGCGAGGCACTGGCCTTCACAGGCCTTTCGGAGCCGTCGGAGCCGTCGGAGCCGTCGGAGCCGTCGGAGCCGTCGGAGCTGTCGGAGCTGTCGGGGCCGCCGGGGCCGCCGGACCCGCTGAAAATCACCCGTGGCGGTGCCGATCCCATGGTTCTGCGCGCAGTGGTGTTTGCTGGTTTGTCGCCGAGCATCGCGCGTGTGCGCGTGCCCAAGCAAAAGTACTACGAGGTTGTCGGCGGTGCTGTTGGGATCGACCGCGAGGCGCGCGAAATGGCATTTTACGCAGTTGATCCCCTGGGACCCAGCCCCAAGTGTGCGCAGCGGTGGCAGGGCCATGATATGCGCGCGGACCGCCGTGTATTTATCCACCCCCAGTCGACGATGTTCTCGGAAAACAGATACGCCGTCCCGTTTGTCACGTTTTTTGCACTGACGCAATCGGGTGCGCAGAAAACCTACATGCGGGATGTTACGGTGCCTGGGATGTACGCTTTGCTGTTGTTTGGCCCGCAGCTGGTCGTTGATCCCGAAAATAAGGTTGTCTGTGTTGGGCCCACGGGTGGTTTGGCTGTGAGGGCCTGGCCGAGGGTGGCGGTGTTGGTTAATCAGCTGAGAAGCCTGTTGGATGAGCTGCTGAGACGCAAGCTGGACGACCCCTCCCTGCGTATTGCTGCGCACCCGGTTGTCGAGGCAGTGCTTGAGCTGATTCGCACCGACGGCAAATAGGATCAAGTTTTGATTAGACATAACATAACACAACATAGAATACATTTATAGACTTTTCTCATTAGAAACTTCAAGATTAAAAAAGGCTCATTATTATTGATGTTATTGTTATTGTTACCATTACTGTTACTGTTACCGTTGTTGTTATTGTTACTGTTGTTGTCATTGTTACTGTTATTGTTTGATCCTACTCCAACCCCTGCTGCTTCATACCCCTCATATCCACTGCCCCAAAGTCCTCCTCTTCCTCCTCATTTCCAAAGTCTTGCTGGTGCTCCGAGCGGTCCTTCAGCGTATACACCACGTAGAACATTGGCGGTAGAGAGATGGCTAGCAGCACCCAGTTTCCAATAAGCTGGTTCAAGTACGACACGTTCTTGGCATCCAATTGCCAAGCGACCGTCGCTCCCAACGACTGGATGCCCTTGTAGAACCCAGCATAGCGCGACAGTTTCTGGCTGTCGTTCGTCAGCGACCCAATGATCCAGTAGGCAAAATTCTGGTACAGCGCATCGCCAACGCCATAAAGCATATACAGGATGATTGGGCCCGCCGCACGCTTGTGGTCCAAAAAGTCAATCAGGCCGCCAGGGTAGTCTGTTGGCTCGCCGTTGGACAAGGGCCCGTGGGTGTACTTGAGCTGCATCTTGAGAGTCGCGCCCCAAATGACATTGAAGAACACCGCGACGATGCCAAACGCAATCAGCCCGCGCTTCTTGCGTGTCATCCGCGGATTGTCCAAGAGAAACGATAGCGCGTAGGCACCGACCATTTGCGCGCCCCAGTAAAAGATATTGTTGAACCCACGCGTGCGGATATTGAAAATGGACGCGTTGACAGGGCCGAACTGGTACGAGTAAAAGAAATTCGACGTAAAGCACATGGGCAGCAATGCGAGCATCAACGGGTTGAGAAAAAGCTTGGCAATCTCAGCAGCCTCTTTGCCCGCACTCGTGTACTTGACCAGCACGACGGATGCTCCGTCGTCGCGCACAACCTTGGATGGTGGAGCCAGTGCCAGGCCTAACAGGGCGCCGAGGCATTCGAGCACGACAAATGCAATGTACACGCCGTCTGACAACGAGTCCTTAGCGCTATGGTAGTTGATCGCAAATGGAAGAATTCCGCCCAGCATGCCGCCTAGATTAAATATTATCCAGAAAATGGCAATGTACCTGCCCTTCTCCTCCTCTCGCGGATACGACACCATGATCATGCCCTGCGCCGCCCACAAAATCCCAGCGCCTATACCCAGAATCGCGCCAGCCGCAATTGTGAAGGCACCGTTCCCCGTGTGGTTCAGGTAGATGTACGACCCGGAGTACAGCGCGTAGGTTAAGCCTGATGCAGCGATGGTCCAGCGCACGCCGCAGAGATTGACGATTGAGCCGCCAAGAATCCCAAAAACAATAAACGTGCAGTAGAGCGCTGTGTTGGCGTTGTTGCCTGTTGTGCGGTCCATCTGTCCGCCGCCGCCCATGCCGTTGAGCGCGTTGAACATGCCCGGACACAGGAAACACACAAACCCAACCAGAACAATTTGCGTCATTGGGCTGTAGTACCGGACACCTCTGAACTTGTCAAAAAAGCCCATTGTAATTTTTTTATAAGAAATAAATGGTTGTAATATTAAAACAGATAAACGAATGCCAATTATAAAGGGAAAAGAAAAATTGAAGTGGGAGGAAAAGTGAAAGAAACAAAATGGATTAGACGAAGAGCCCCCGTATTCGACCTATTATATTCCCGAATCACAATGGAATTACAAAAAGAAACGAATTCTTGTTTATTTTAATTTTATTCTAGCCAACGCATTGAATAAATGCTACATCAATTGAAGCCAATAAATAGACCATTTTTAATATCCAAATCAAGGCAGTAAAAAAAAAAAAAAAAAAAACTGCCTCGGATACGGCACCTAACTATAAATAGAAAAAATATCCAACGTATTTTTTAAACTCCAGATAAAATCCATTTACTATAACCAACTAGCTATCAATTATCTAAAAGTGCCGATCGATTGCAATAAATAAATAACTCAAATGGAAAAGCGCTGAATCACCTTACTAAACAAAGATCCTCACAAATGATTTTCTAGACATTTTAAAGGTATTCAAAATTTTTCAATTAATTTTACACTTATAAATAATTTATAGCAACAAATGCTAATCTATTCGTAATAAAAAAGAAAATATACATCGAGAAAGATAAAAACTATAATAGGGGGAAAAAACACTTATAAACATAAAACACTTAGATTGCGATTTTCTTGTACCTACGCAGTGAGCGATATTTATTAGCGCACTGAGTAGGTGTCTTTGTAGCAACAATATCAGCAAAATGCCTCCAATTCCTATCCGCGCCATGAGTCACCGCATACCTAACCAGCAGTTCCGTCTCCTCATCTGTCCACTTTGCCGAATAAAACGCAGGATCAACAACCACAACATTACTGCCAATATTGCTCAATTCTGTTGATAGCTGAGGTGCTGTTAGTTTGGGCTTGCGGTGGGCGCGACGAGACATCTTGCTGGCGCCCAGTGGGTGTGCACAGATAAGGATAAGCGCGCATTTGTCGGCTGTCACTTGGTTGTAAGCGGATAGGGCGGAGCGAACACTGTCGAGCAGCTGCGTGATCTCCATAGACCTGTCCTCAACGTACGTGTTGACGAGGTTTTGCGCCGAGGATATGGCTGGGGCGTCCAGCTCTGCAGGAAGCATTGTTAGCTGCTGCTGCTGTTGATCCTGATTCTGATTCTGCTGTTGGGTATTGAGCGCGCCGTTGGCAAACAAAGACAGGGACATAGACAAAGACAATGAAGATGAAGAGGATAAAGAAGAATGTGCCTGCTGGGCGCGCCACATCAGTCGCGCCTGAGCCACCCGATTTTCAGTCATAGTAGGCGAGAACTGACGCGCAATCTGCATATCCGACCATCCCAGAGCCGACAATCTAGCCAGTTCCTGCAGGGCCGAAGCATTCCAATCAAACCGGCCACAGAGCAAACCGTACATCGTGATACAATCGGGCATTGAGACCCAAAGAAAGTTCGACACCGCTGCAAAATTAATGGGCTCAGGAGCTGGATAAAACTCATTAATTAAGGTGCGCAGTGTCTCGGCCATGTCCCAGCGGAACGTCTCGGGAGAGTAGATCCACGGCTGCTTGCCTGAGTCACAGTGGCTGTTCTCAAGACACTTTTTCACTGGGAGTCCGGTTTGCTGGCTCACCACAGCCCAGTTGACCGGGCCACCCGAGAGACATTGCATTTCGACACATTCGGAAATTCGAATGTTATCGATTTCAGGTATATTAAGCTGCGTCTTGTGCAGCACGTTAGTATGGCCAGTGGTCCACGCCACATGGCTGACCGAGTCTGGCCCCTTCTCTTGCAGATCCACCTGGTCTGCGCTCTTCTCCTGCTCCTCCACCGAGGAAATCTCTGGTTTTTTCAGAGTTTTGCGGCGGCATTGTAGAGGCAGTTTTGAGCCAATAATCCGCGACGCCATGCGGCAGGGGATGCCCAGTTGTCGGCACAAGGCCAGGATTTCAGTCTCGCTCGCAGTCCACTCGCGTGTAATCCTCGAATGTACCGAGTATCCGCGCCAGTTCTCTGCCAAGTCGCCGCCGCGTATGCCCATTATTTGTCCAATCAGCAGCCAGTTTTCACCATGTCGTCTGATGAGCCGCTGCGCCTCGTAAAACTGGTCGACATTAAAGTACGTCATGTGGGCGAGGCCTGCTGGCTCGTCAGTCTTGAATGACCGCCTGCCGCCAGCGCGTTTCCCCACATTTTTAGTGATTGTGGACAATGTGGTCATTGCGCTGCCGGCTGTGATTGAACCCGGTGTTGCTGGCATGGTGCCCTGGGAATTGGCAGAGTGTGTACCTGTTAGGTGGTCTGGTGTATTGGCATTGCGATTCAACTCGGCGCTGTTCTGCGGCAGGCTGCGGCAGACGGTTTCCCAAGAGACGCCCTGCATGCCGTGGTTTGTAATGTGACCAAGCAGGCTATTAGTCAATGCAGACATATCCTCTGGCACAGTAACCAGAGAGCTCTGCTGCTCCTGCTGGTGCTGGTGGTGCTGGTGGTGGTGGTGTGTTGCTGCGATGGTGTTGATATCTGCTGTTTCAGCAAATGGTAACTGCGGAGAGAGCGACAGTGTGGCATCCATAGGGGAAAACATTCCAAGCAGCTGAAAATCCGGGCAGCTGGGCGACGTCATAGACTGGCTGCTATAAATCGAAGCCGTGACCTGTGGGAGCTGCGCATATTGTGTGAGAAAGTTCAAGGAGAGCTGTGCACTCTGAGGAAACTGCGGCCACGCAGACATTGAAGCAGATGCACCAGTAGTTCCAGAGGTGCCAGAGAAGCTGCCAGAAGTGCCAGAAGTGTCAGAAATTGAGGCTGGAGCAGCATCAACTGTGTTGGGGAGCTGTGCAAGCAGAGGCTGCGCAACTGGGCTAGTGTTCATAGGATACGAGGGCCATACCGATGGTGGTTGGATTTGGGTATTTGTTGGGTGTTTGGAATTTGAGCTTGTCTGCAGTTGCAGCGGCTGTGTAGCTGAGATTATGTCACGCTGCATTTGGACCAGTTCCATTGGGGTGGAGAGCATGAACCGCTGGAGTGGATGTCCCTGCTGCATCTGGAATAAGTTAAACGGTGGCATTTCCAAGTATATACGAGCAAAAAAAATAAAGTTAATGTTTGCAAAAAAAGAAGGTAAAATAGTGCTACTAATAATATTAATAAAAAAGATAATAAACAAAGAAAAAAGTTTTTGGCAAAAAAATTTGGCAAAACAAAAAAAAGAATTAAAGAGACAATTTGGGGATATGCAAGTGTACTTATATACACATATGCAGAGAAAAAAATAGATGGGGGTTGTTGGGAAAGAAAAAAAGAGCGGAAAATAAATGTAGCCCGGAGACATGTTTCAATTTATTTTTCAAAATACCATTGTTTAGTTCCTAGCTTTCTTATTTTATTTTTCCCGAGAAACATAATTTTTTTATTAAACTTGAAATTGGATGAGTGATTAAATGAAATGCGGCTCCGGCAAAAAAAAAAATGATGAATGACATATGCACATCCCAATTTTTTTATTTCTCTTCAATTTTTATTCTTAAATATGGTACAAAGTATGTAAACATAAACAAAAAACAAACATAAAGAAAACTGAGAAAGCCTTTGTATGCGAGTCGTTGATTTTTTTGGTTAGTTTTAGTTGGGAAATATCTATTCTTGTACTTGCCGAGTTTTGCAAATACACGATGAAAAATAAATGTAAACAGTGTTTTTGCCATTTCCCTTAGTTATTGAGCTTAAAAAGTAATATAAGGTTTTTTCAATTTCAATTTACTCAAAACAAGCTTGCAAAATGGAAAAAAAAATTGTTTGCCTATCCCAGTAAGGCAAATCCCAGGCAATGTCATCAAATACGCAGCCACACTATCCAGCTCCATCCACATGCGCAATTTTTTTTATTTATTTGAGCTGGAAAAAGAGGATGACCAAAATGCTGCAAGGGGCCTCTGTCATTCTCATTATAAAAAATCAACAGTATACAAAAGCAAGAGATTAGCAGCCATCCAAAAAAGCTTCATATCTCACACACGCACACACTCCCGTTATTCTTTTTCTCTCAACCACATGCAACCGTATACATGCTCACATGCTAATTTTTTTATTCAATACTTGAAATGGCGCAAATGAGCGGCATATAGTTGCTTTGCACCATGCAGCTCCATCATCTGCAGTGTTGGGGGAGGCAAGGTGAGAAATCAAATTTAAGGGCCTGCCCTGACCCTTGCCATGCCTCGGCTCGATGCACAATGATGTATG
Source organism: Kickxella alabastrina (assembly GCF_025024165.1). Lineage (NCBI taxonomy): Eukaryota > Fungi > Kickxellomycota > Kickxellomycetes > Kickxellales > Kickxellaceae > Kickxella > Kickxella alabastrina. The sequence continues at coordinate 30,763 of NW_026251506.1, read as the reverse complement.
TATGTATATGCATAAATTGCACAATTAAAAAATAAAATAAATTAGATGCCGAGCTTTTTTTTTGACGAGTTGCGTTAATTAAAAATCAATATTAGTCAAATTCAACAAACAGTTTTGAGCTGATATAATGTCTCTGAAAGTAATGCCTCTCACACACAAACATTAACGCACACCCGGAGTATCAAACCAACCGTCTCCCCTAAAAAACATATTTGAACAAACATCGATACTTTTATTTAAAAGAAAATACAGTAAATACTGCATTAATTTGCATTCCTTATCAACCATTTGCTCGAGTCAAGTTTTTTATTCCTCGCACACTTGGAGCCAAGCGACAGAAAAAAATTTCAAATAAAAAGGCAAGGCTAGCACAGCACGTGATGGGACGCAGCCTTTGTCAGGCGATTCATCACAGCGAGGCCCTCGTTGGCGTCAACAACGCCCTGCACAAGAATCGCCTCCACGTGTTCGATCTCGTCCAGCTCGCGCAGCAGCGCAAAGATACTGTGGGCCAGTTCACGCGCCCCGCCGACGCAGTGCACTGTCAGCTCGCACCCAGCAGGCGCAACAAACGCAGGCGCCGGCACGTCATCGCCAGCAGCAGCAACAGCGACAGCAACAACTCCGACCTTGCGCACGCCCTTCAGTGCCAGCGTGTCGATCTGTGCCTGCATGCGCGCACTGATGGCCTCCGACTGCGGGCCGGGCACAAAGACGTGGACAGGTGCGGTGGGTGCGTAGTGGCGGTACTTCATGCCGGGCGTCGTCGGCGCCAGCTCCAGCGCGGCCGACGTAAAGTCGCGACGGTAGACGCGCAGCCGCTGCCACACGCCGCCTAGCGCGCGCAGGTCCTCGTATGTGACTCCTCCAGGGCGCAGTATGCAGGGCGCGAGCTCGCCGTCGACGTGTGCCGTGGCCGAGTACGCGTCCAGCACGGTGCTCTCGACCCCGACATCACACGCGCCGGCGTCAACAATGAGCGGCAGCCGGCCATTGAGGTCGTGCATGACGTGCGCAGCGGCGGTTGGTGACGGGCGACCCGACGCATTGGCGCTGGGCGCTGCCAGCGGCAGCCCGCAGGCCGAGATGGCCGCGCGCGCCACGGGGTGAGCCGGGAAGCGAAAGGCAACAGTGTCGCCGTGGCCGCCTAGCACAGCCAGCGGCACGCAGGCGGGGCGCGGCAGCACCAGTGTCAGCGGCCCCGGCCAGAAGCGCCGGATGACGGCGTGGTAGGCGCGCGGAATCTCTGGCCACACCCCGTCGCCGCCCTGCTCGCGATCGCGCGTCTCGGCGTCGGCCATCGCGCTGGCCACTGCAACCGGCTCGGCCAAGCCCGCGCCTGCGCCCTCCGGTCCGGCATTAGCAGTGCCGAGGAATGGCGGTGTGGTGCCGGAGCTCGCTGGCGGAAGGTAGTAAAGCGCACGAAGCATGCGCATCGACGACACGTGCACAATCAGAGGGTTGTCTGACGGCCGGGCTTTAGCCGCGTAGATGGCCGAAACGGCCTCAGCGTCGAGCGCGTTGGCTGCCAGCCCATAGACCGTCTCAGTCGGTAGCCCGACGCACCGATTGCGCCGCAGCTCCTTGCAACACTCGGCGATCCACTGCGTGTCGCTGCCTGTCGCCAAAAATGCGCCGTCGTCCAGCGTGCTGCTGAACGTCAGCTCCACGTCATGGGCCGGAAGGATGCGTGTGGCAAAGTGAGCTGTCGCTGTTGCAATTGTCATTGTCGATGTCGTTGTGAAAGGGCTGCGCTGGGATAGAAATAATAGTCGATTAAACCGAGTTTTGGCTAAAACCATGTAAAGAAGCTAAAGAAGAGGAGAAAACTCTTTTTGAAAAATCAAACAAGCGAGAAAAAAATAAAACGATGAGGTGAGGGGAAGCAAGAAACGGCGAGAAGATCGGCGGACGCGCAGTGATGACCAACTAGCCCACCAGCCCATGGGGAAGCTGTTTTTTTATGTCGCACGGCAAATCTCACATAGCATTCAGCATACATTGTCGATCAACAAATCACCGGATCAGCCGATCAGTTTTGCGACGCAGAATCCACCGCTCTCATCAGGCTTTGGCAGCCCGACGATGCTCGCAAAAATAAAACCCGATGTTTTCAATTGTTGATTGTTATTCGCTGTTTGTTTGCTCCGCAGTCCACACTTCATTTCTCATTTTCCATTCTTATTTTCTCGATTTCATTCGCAATTCCAACACAAAATGGCAAATGACGACGATGCCAGCACGCTCCACATTCTCGTCGCCACCGACAACCACCTCGGCTACATGGAGCGTGACCCCATCCGCGGCCAGGATTCGTTCCACGCCTTCGCCGAGATCCTGCAAATCGCGCGCGCGCGCAAGGTTGACATGATTCTACTAGGCGGCGACCTGTTCCACGACAACAAGCCGTCGCGCAAGTGCCTGCACAGCGCGCTCTCGCTGCTGCGCCAGAACTGTCTGGGCAGCGCGCCCGTGGCCGTCGAGTACCTCAGCGATCCGGCCGTGGACTTTGGCACGCAGTTCCAGAGCGTCAACTATGAGGACCCGAATATCAACATTGCGCTGCCAGTGTTTTCGATCCACGGCAATCACGACGACCCCTCGGGCGACGGCAACCTTTCGGCCATGGACATGCTGGCCGTCAGCGGCCTGGTCAACTACTTTGGCCGCCAGGCCGAGGTTGATAACATCCGTGTGTCACCAGTGCTATTGCGCAAGGGTGCAACCCGGCTGGCGCTATTTGGCCTGGGCAACGTGCGTGATGAGCGCCTCCACCGCACTTTTGCGCGCAAGCATCTGACCATGTGCCAGCCGGCAGAGGACACCGCCGAGTGGTTCAATCTGCTCGTCCTGCACCAGAACCGCGTTGCGCACGGCCCAAAGAACCACATTCCTGAGCACTTCCTCAGCGGCTTTTTGGACTTGGTCGTCTGGGGCCATGAGCACCAGTGCCAGGTTGATCCTGAGTACAACCACCAAAAGTCGTTCTATGTAACACAGCCCGGCTCATCTGTAGCAACATCGCTGTCATCGGGTGAGGCCGTGCCCAAACACGTCGCTATGCTGCACATTAACAAGCGCAACTTCAAGGTTGACAAGGCGCGCCTGAAGAACGTGCGCCCCTTCATCATCGAAGATGTCGTGCTGGCTGCTGTGCCCAGTCTGTCGCCACAGAGCTCCGAGGATGAGATTGTCGAGTTTCTGCGCCACCGCGTCGAGGCCATGATAATTCGCGCGCAGCAACAGTATATTGAGCAACTTGAGAACGGCTTTAGCGACATCGAGCCGGCCCTCGGCCTGCAACCAAAGCCATTAATCCGAGTACGAGTCGAGTACAGCGGCGGCTTCGAGAGCTTTCATCCGCAGCGCTTTGGCCTCTTGTTTGCCGACCGGGTTGCCAATCCGCGCGATATAGTGTACTTTTACCGCAAGGCTCGCGCCTCGTCGTCTTCGCAGAACCGCACAGCTGCCAGCCAGAGCACAACTGCCGGGGCAACCCAGGACAGCCATGCTGGCTCCTCGGTGCCCGCGCCTGTCGACGCTGTGCATGTTGAGAGTCTGATCGGCGAGTTCCTCGACGACACCAGTATGCAGATGCTCGTTGATCTTGAGCTTGCTGAGGCCATCCGTTTGTTTGTGCAAAAGGGCGACGCGGATGCCATCTCGCAGTCACTAAAGTCCACCATTAACGAGACGCAGAAGCGCATCATGGCAGAAACCGCAAACACCGTGATTAGTGAAGCCGCGCTGGACGCTCACATTGCCCAGGCACGCGAAGTGCGCCGACAGAAGGCTGCTGATAGCGGCCATGGCATGGTGCACTCGTCCCGTGACGATGCCATGGTTGCTGTTACGCTGACTGGCGGCAAGCGCTCGGCGATTAACGTGGCCGACCGCAAGGCCATACGCGAATTTGAGCGCATCGCTGCCGCCACTGCTGCCGCCAAAAAGGGTTGTATCAGAGGCGACGTTCAGGGAGAGCCTTCCAGTTGTTTGTCTGATGACGAGAGTAATAGCGACAGCGACAAGGGTGACAGCAGCAAGAATGACGAGTTCAGGAATGCAGGCGGCGAGCTGAATCCCACAAAGGGCCGCAGACAGCCGATACGCAAGCCACCATTGCCGCCCTTGGGATCAATATTGGCGCCGGTGTCGGCGTTGGCGGCCAGCAAGCGCGGTCTTGCGACCAAAACCAACGCCAAGGCGAAATATTTGTCCGACAAGGACATGGCTGATGAAAATGAAGAGGAGCAGGGCACCGACGAGGACACAGACGATATTGCAAATGTAAAGTTTTCGGTTCGGCAACCGCCAGCAATGGTGTCGCGGCCATCACGCAACGCGCGCACAACCCTGGCCTCAAGTCGCAGCAACAGCTCGGCAGTAGCCACACAGCAATCCAATGATACCAGGGAAATCGAAGAGAGCGATAATGACGATGCTGATAGCGGCAGCGAGAATGTCACTGACCACAACGATGACTATGACGACAGCGACACGATTGAGGCATCCAACAATGTGGGTACAAATAAGAGACAGCGCGTAGTCCCATCCACGCCCAGCGCCAATGCCCATGCCGCAACTGCTGCTACCAGGGGCCGTGGGCGCGGTCGGGGCAGAGGCCGGGGCAGTTTGGTTGTGACCGGGGCTACCAAACGAGGTAGCCAAAATCCCAATACCACTCAGCGCTCGAACTCCAGTCAAATTCCTGTTGTCAACCTCGATGACGATGACGACGATGACGATGCGTTTGACAAAACCCCTGCCAGTGCCAGAAACACCGCTGGCAGCGGGTTCAGTCGCTTTTCGCTTAGAAAGAAGACTTGAGGCGCACAAATGCTGGTTCAGAATAGATAAAAAACTAACCAAGTTGCTAATTTTTTCCTGGTCTCAGTTCTTATCAAAATGGTTAATTATTTGCTTCATTTTGTAGAATCAACTGCATGGCAGACACAAAGTAAAATAAATAAAATGAGGCGAAAAAATTCTTTTTGATATAAACTTTATCGACACGAGTCAAAAAGAACCAATCCCCTTTATATTTCAAAGGATCAGTTATTTTGAAATATAAAGGAAGCTGAATCCTTCTGATAATTGGCAATTGAAACCTAAACATGTGTGCTCAACTCTCTTTTTTATTATGTATTTGCTTGTCCATTTTCTCATACTTTCACATATTCGCTATTATTTAATTGATCATTATCCATTATCCATTTCATTGCTATTTACACCATTTCCTACGGTATATTTTAATATTAGTCATTATGAAGCTCAACTGGAAAACCGGGTTTCAGCCCCGCACCACGCACAGTCTTCAGCTGCCATACGAAGAATACGTCTACGCTTTGGATATGGCCAAAGACATTGGCGACTGCTCGTCTCGGCTCATTCGTCTGCCAAACAACATGATTGCACTGTGTATTCAGGATATGGGTGCCAAGCAGGCAGCGGCCTCCCTGAGCATCAACATTGGCAGCCTGGCAGACCCGCCAGAACTGCAAGGGCTGGCACATCTTCTTGAACATATGCTTTTTATGGTAAGTGCAGCCAACATAATTATAATGCCATCCACTGTACGTTGTTTCATTTTTATGTGCACTCATATACTCCACAAGCATTATTGCTGATATTTTCAATTGGTCGTGAATATAACACTCAAATGCCCCCCAGAATCCTTATTTGTTTCGCACCATGTTTCAACTTAGGGCTCTGAAAAGTATCCCGACAAGAACGAGTACAAAAGGTATATCACTGACAACTTTGGATTTCCAAACGCGACAACGTCATCAAACAAAACAAATTATAATTTCCAAGTAGATAACAGCGCCCTGGAGGGCGCTTTGGACCGGTTTTCGCGTTTTTTTATTGATCCGCTGCTGAGCGCTGACCGCATCGAGCAAGAGCTTTTGGTTGTGGACTCTGAATTCAATCACTATGTTCACGACAATGATCACAGGTCGCACGCAGTGTTTCGCGCAACATCCAACCCCAATTTGCCATTCTCGCAATTTACAACAGGAAATATTCAATCCTTAAAGGTATCAGCCAAAAATTTGGGCATGGATCTGCGCAAAGAATTGCGTGCGTTTTTTAACACATACTACTCGGCAGACATAATGAAGCTGGTTGTTATTGGTAATCACTGCCTCAACCAAATGGTGGAGTGGGTCGTCTCCATGTTTCCATGTGTTAATAGCAAGGGCGACACAACAATAAAGCTTGCTGGCCACCCGTTCAGCAACAATGAGTTGGGCCGGGTGATTCGCTTCGAGTCTACAGGCAAAAAATACAAGATAAGGATGGTTTTTCCACTGCCAAAATTTCAACTAGACAGTGGTAGCATAAGTACGGCGTTTCTATACATTTCCACACTGCTGGCGCACGAGGGAGCTGGCTCATTACTACCTTACTTGAGGCACATGGGCTGGGCGACACACATTTTTGCATACCGCAACAACTGCGATGCTGACGGGTTTGGTGTATACTTTATTGAAGTTAACGCCACGCCGCTGGGCACAAAGCATTACGAGGACATGACCATTTCTGTGCTGACATATTTGCGCGTGCTGAGCCAAGTTGAGCCGCACAATTGGTTTATAAAGGAGGTTATTGAGCACCAGTCTGCAATTGATGCAAGCCAAGTCAGAAGCAGTGGTGTTAATCTTGCACAAAGGTTGGCCAACACAGCCCACACTTTGCTAAACCCAATCAACAACATGCCACACTGCAAGGCTGATGTTGATTTTAAAGAGCAGTTTGCATTCAAAGAAATAACGCAAGTTCTTGGTTACCTCAGCCCAGAAAACTACTGCTTGTACGTGGAGACTGCTGCATCTACACACTTTGAATGCATGCATACAGTTGAGCATTATAATGTCAAATATAAGGTGAACACACTCTCTAATTATATGACGAGCTTGGTTGACATTTCAAAATCTCCGTTAGCTATCAAATTTAGCATGCCACAGCCAAATCCATATACATTTACATTAAACGGACATAATGTCGATGACAAGTGCAGCTCAGCCCCTGCGGCCACCACCGAGCCAACTATGATCAGGAGCAATGATTCATTAGAGTTGTGGTTTATGAGTAATACTCAAGTTACAAATCGAAATGGCGTGACAGTTATTAAATTGATGCTTCAAGACACTCAAATTTCACCATTGGCAGAAATCATGTTTCGAGCGCTCTGCTCATACGCAAATATTGAGCTCAACGAAATTATGTTCCATGCCTCCCGCGCTGGCCTACAGTTCTTGGTTGAGACAATTACACGTGTATTGAAATTAAAGTTGCTGGGCACATTGCGTTGCAGAGTATTTTGATTGGGGATATTGTCAAAACGTTAAAAACAATAACTATAAAAGAGCCGCAGCTAGACCAAGTGCTGGCACAATTAAAATACGAGTTTTGTAACAGCGCATATTCAAATCCACTGCGCCAAGCTGAAAACGCACTTGATCATATGAATATCACGCCTAGTTGGCAACACGCAGAATTAGAATCCAAGCTATACCAAGTAACACCCGAGGGGATGCAGTCCCTGGCTAACCGCATATTTACAAAAATGCATACAAAATTGCTGGTAGTTGGCAATTTGCACCAGGCAGACGCTTTGCAGGTTGCTAACATTGTGCAGGCTGGATTTGCATCAGCACCACTGCACAACCCCGCCAGTTACTCGCGACGCGCTACCAATATTTCCAAGGGCACTACATCTGCCAAATACCCCTAGTGACAAAAACTGCAAGGACAGTGCCCTTATCCACAGCGTTTATTGCGAACAGTACAATGACACCGTGGATATGTAGCAGGGAACTTGCTAATCAAAATTCTAAGCGAGCCATTTTTTGACCAGATTCGCAACAAGGAGCAACTCGGCTACGCAGTAAACATATCTTCTGTGCGGGTTGTCAATGGGCGAAGAATTATCAAATTTTCTGTGCAAGGCAAAAACAGCCCCGCGTATATGGCTTTGCGTGTTGACAGATTTATATACAACGCTCGTCAGACATTGCATGAGTACAGCTCCAGAAAGTTAGCGAGACTTGTTGAGTCAATTGTCAACACGGAATGCGAGAAAGCCGGGAATCCTGGAAAACAAGTTGATGCCATTTGGAACAAGATATCATCGGGATCATACAAGTTTGGACAAAAAAACGATATAGTTAAACACTTAAAAAACGTGACTAAAGACGATTTGCTCATGTTCTGGGACACGCATATCAGCCCCAAACTTGCTCCAGCCTATACGTGTGTAGATTACTACGCATTGCTGCGGAGTTCCCCAGCCGACAAAGCCTGATATGCATTTGTATCCAGCAGAGATAATTGCATTGCATAGCTGTCTTTATAATCTTGGTGCAACATCTATTTCTGTTAATCGTTTGTGTGCGGCAGTCAATCTGGCAGCCAAGAATTGTAATAGTGCCGACATATTGATGGGTCGGCTGGAAAAGTTTCTTGATGACAAACCCTTTTTAAACTTTACACCAGTGCTAAAAACGCAATTGAAAACTGCTTTGGTGCTTTGCTTGGCAAAGTAAATACTTTAAGGGTTGAATCATATTGGTTGATGGCAATCAACTGATTAACCATTCTTGGTTGTTTACAGCCAAGCGCAACCATGTATAAGTCACACAGTGACACATATCACAGTTGTTATCTCTCACCTCTCCAATGCATAGCACTCATAATATACCATTGATTAAATACATGGTATTATATTATTTATATTCAGTTTATAAAGAGTTTCCCAGAACTCAACAATATGATGGAACACATTAGCGCAGGTAATTATTATTCAGGCTTTTTATAATGTACGCATTTTTATGAACATTTGCAATGGACATATTTTTTTATAAAAGGTTAGGCTAAAATTTAAAATTGTGTATGTATATGGAAACTGAATTTTTAGAAAAGTAAACATTTGGATCCACTTGACAATACCAATTTCTTATCGGCTTGTAGTTGTCGCCTTGTGAATTGGTTTATGGCAATTGAGCAAAATATTTATTTGATTAAGCTATAAAAAAGTTAAACTGAAAACATATTAGTAAAATAAGCTTGGTTACATTAGTGGACCCGATTCATTCAACGCTTTAAGGCCGTTTTCAGTCTTTTCCCTCCAGCTGTCACCTTACTAATAGCTGTATTATATGTCATATTTAATTTATTTGCAAGCTTGTTGTGGCATATGATATAAGCTTTAAGACGTCCATGGATAATATTTTTTGTATCTACAGTGCACTTTTCCTCACAGTAATCTGAAATGCATACTTTGTGCATAACCGCATTAGAATTGGGACCCACAACTATAACTTGAACGTCATATTTTTATAGTTATTTTCATACTCAGTTTTCAGGGTTTTAGTTAGCATGCCCACAGTCATTAGTTTAGTAAATTTGCACTCCTTGAGCTTTTCATCAGCATCGGAGGTAATATCCAAATCGCCATTATAAATTTTTACATCCAAGTCAATAACTGTTGATGGGTCGCTGTCCTTGTTTTTGCTGGGTCCCTTGGGGCTACGCTTTGATAAAAACATTGTATATTATTGTTATAAAGCGATAGTGTTTGTGTATTAAGTAGTGGTATAAAAGCAGTGCACAAATGATAAAATAATTATTGAATTGAAGAAAAAAAAATTAGGGAAACCTTGTCCATGCCAGTTTATATAGCCAGACTAAAAGAGGGAAAAGCGGTGGCCAAAAATTTAATAATAGATGATTGCTTGGTTGGAGTATTCCACTGTTCTTTAAGTTGTTAAACCCCTTTATATAATGGAATAAAAAATTGTGACTGGCTGACAAACGATGCAAATAAATTATATTGATGCGCAGTCTGAGAATATGGAAGTGGATGTCGAGATTGTAGACCGCGAAACACGTTTCCATCAACATGCCGACTGAGAGGGTACTAATTGGATTATGCAGGAGCAAATTAGGGAGGCATCATAGTGATGCCCAGACATGCTCCCCATTTTGCAATGCACACGCGTAAGTGCACACACACGAAAACCACAACATTAACTTGCCAAGATACTGGTCTGCTCGCAGAATAAACAGTTCTCGCCAACGGAGTGCACAACACAGGCGACGAAACATATATAAGACGAGGTCGGCGCTGGTAGCACTTTAGAAGCATTAGTACTAAAAACCATTTATAAAACCATACCCTTCTTTTTTAACACCCCTACAGTAGTGCTTCCACACACACCCTTCCCATTTCAATAATATATAAAGACAAAGACAAAGACAAAGACAAAGACAAAGACAAATTCAAATGCAAATGCAAATGCAAATGCAAATGCAAATGCAAATGCAAATGCAAATAATAAATTAAGAAAATATTAAAGAAAACAAGAAAAAAGGAGATGAAGAATGCTAGAAAAATAATTGGGTTTTTTTTGCTATTGTTGTCACATTTCCGCAGCCATTGGAGGTAGCCTGCGTTATGAGAATTTTTCTAGCATCTATAAGGAAAACATAGTAAGTGACCTGGAAATGTGAATGAAAATAAAATAAAATGACCACGGCTAGAAAGGCGCTATATATAGCTGAAAAGCAAATGCAAAAAGTACGTGGGAATATGCAATACAAATAAATGAGCCAGTACACGCACGCAAAATATCAATTCAAAGCCGAGTTGCAGCATGTTGGAACCATTGTCATGGTTCAATTACCAGCGCATTTATATTCCAACAGAAGTGCCAGAACATTGTCGTGACAGCAGTTTATAGAAGGTGGTAATTAAAAGGTTGCATGCGCCTAGGCCAACCACTCACATTTTTTAGCTCACTGGTAGAGAACCTGCATGCGTGGCATAACAGTTTGGTAATCAAATTGTGCACTGTAATCAGTTCTGGTAAATTAACGCATAGGCCCTTTGATCAATCGACGCAATTTCGCTTGGCGTCCTATACATATTGTATTTTTCAAACCAATTCATCTTTTTTCTTTCTTTCCGTCCTTTGATATTTTATTTTACATTTTCGCATTTGCTTTCTAGTTTATATTAACAAAAAATGACCGACGCATCAAATACCGCTTCAAGCACTAAGCGGGGCAAGCAGCCGCAGCCGCAGCCGCAGCAAAACAAATTGAGATTCAGCGTTTTCCACATTCCAAGCGACATTCTCGCAGGGCTTCGGCTGCCAAGCCAGCTGAACAACAACAAAGTGTACTCTAGCAAAACCACTGACAATAGAGAGAAGCAAGCAGAGCCGCTGCGCGCACATTACTCGACGCCGACTATGGACTATGGCGACCACAGCTCGCACATGGTCCGAGCATTTGCGGCCGCGCGGCTGGCAAAGCCAACATGTCACACATGCGGCGGGGTCGAGTTTGAGACCACTGAGGAGCAGCGCTCTCACTTTAAAAGCAGTGCTCACCAGGTCAATATGGCACGCAAGATGGCGTGGCGCAAGGCTCATGCGGACGTGGAGGTGGAGGCCAATGAGTATCCGTGGGAACCCGTGGTGGTTGAGGGCGTGCTGGCTGCTGATGATGCCGATACACCGGAGGGAGCGCGCTTGAGTGGCAATTCGGACGAGAGCAACGAGGAGTCGGCTTGGAGCGAGTCGGATGCCAGCGTGGTTGGCGGCGACGATGATGGCGACAGCGGCAATGCTGTGGATTCGTTCGTGGGGTCTGGGCCTGTCAGTGCTGAGCACGCGGCGGCGGGCGGCTTGTCTAGGGTCGGTGCATTTGGCAGTCGCGGCAGGGCGACGATGGACGCCGAGGCCCTGGCACAGGAGCTCGAGGCGCAGCAAAAGTTGGGGCTGCGCGGAAATAGCCTTGCAGGAAGTGATGGTGCTGCTGCTGGCGACAGCGACGATGGCGACAGCGATGGCGGCAAGAGGCCCAGCGGCAAGGATAGCCGACACACTGCGCCCTACTTGTGGTTTGCGCCTGCCGCCGAGCCCAGCAGTAATGCTGGCAGCGAGTCGGAGCCGCAGGTGGCCACAGCCTACGGAATCCAGCGGCGCATTCTCGTGCCCAAGGGCCAGCACGGCGTACATATCGACGGCGACCAGGTGCTGCGGGATCTGGTGCAAATGCAGCTGCCGGCGGCGCCGGCCAAGAAGACGCAGCTTGAGCTGAAGGGCTCTGAGCCCAAGGTCTCCGAGAACAGCAGCATGTGGGTGCTGCTAGCGATCAATGGCGGCTTTTTCGCAGGCGCCGTGTATGACAACCGCACAGGAGCAGTGGTTGCGCACAAGACGATCCAGCGGTACACGACGCGGCGGAAGCAGGGCGGCTCGCAGGCGCGGCAGGACAACGCGATGGGCAAGGCGGCCAACAGCGCGGGAGCGCAGATCCGCCGGCATAACGAGCAGAAGCTGCAGGACGAGGTGCAGGAGCTGATGGCGCTGTGGCGGCCGCTGCTGCACGACAGCACACGAGTGTTTGTGCGTGTGCCGCGCACCCAGCACAGGGGCTTCTTTGGGCCAGCCGGCGACGCGGCGGCGCAGGCCATGCAGTGGAGCGACCCGCGCATCCGCTCGGTGCCGGTGGCCATGGGGCGCCCGTCGCTGTCCGAGCTGAACCGAGTGTACAAGGAGATCACCACAGTCAGGGTGCGCTCGGTCGCCTCGGGCATCTTCGCCACTGCGGCCAAGCCTGGGCCTGCAGCGCCAGCTCAGCTGAGTAGCGGCGTGTCTGCAGCCGATGCTGCGGCTATTGCTGCCGCGATGGCCGGTGAAAGCTCGGGCGAGGAGAGCGACCATACACTCGAGCCGGAGCCGCGGCCGGACCTGCTGGCGTTCCTCTTCCACGTCGCCAAGCTGGTCCTGGACGAGGTGCAGAGCGACCAGCAGATCATCGACTACCTCAACGCCAACATGGTGCAGCTGCTGGACGCGCTGAGCGACCCGGCGATTGGGCTGCGTTACCTTGGAGACACAGACAGCGTTCAGGCGCACCGCACGCCGACGCTGCTTCATCTGGCGGCTTTGCAGGGCCGCGTCGCCCTTGTGCCGTATCTGATGGACCACGGTGAGGACCCCACGGTGACTAACGGGCACCCGCCGCTGTTTGCCGGCGGCATGACAGCGTACGAGGTGGCCAGGGACCGGCCGACGCGCGATGCCTTTCGTGTGTACCGGTTCGAGCACGCCGACGACAAGGGCAATGCGGTCGAGTGGGAGCGGTCGCGTGTTCCGGATGAGCCGCTGTCGCGCGAGAAGCAGGAGGAGAACGAGGCCAAGGCGCGTGAGCGCAAGCGCAAGGAGCGCGAGCGGCGCAAGAACAAGGACAAGGAGAAGAAAGAGCGCAAGGCCAAGGCCAAGTCGCAGGCCGAGGCTGACGACGAGCAGGTGTTGGACCAGGCGCTGCAGGACAAGCAGCAGAAGGCGCAGGAGGACAGCAAAACGGCGTCGTGGAAGGATGGTCTGCACACGATGTCCGAGTCTGAGCTTCGCGTGCGCATGCTCAGCATGGCTTATGCGTCGGCTGGGTCCTGGGGCGCGTCAGGCGCACCGTCGACGTTGCCGAGGATGGTCGGCGGTGGAGCGCGGTCGAACCCAGCAGCAGCGACTGAGTCGACGCCGCAGCGGCCCTTATCGCCGGCCTCGCAGCGCGCTCGCGACCGGGAGCTGCGGCTTCAAGCGATTGAGCGCCGCCAGCAGCAGCAAGGGCAGCAGCAGAACAGGGGCAGTGCAGTCAATATTGCTGCGGGCGGGTGCACACACTGCGGCAAGCTGCTGCACGGCTTGACTCCGTTTGAGCAGTTTGACTGGAAGTGTTGCAGCCTCAAGTGTCTGCAGGAGCACCGCATTCAGTTTGGCTAGAGTGTGAGGTTCTGTGTACAAATTGAGTTTAATAGATTATTGGTATTCAATTTTTTTGTTCGTTATTCTAGCAGCTTTTGGAGAAGCAGGCTTGCGCCATGCTTGCTGATGCACTTGTTGCGCTCAGTGCACCCCGAGCGCAAGTACACGCAACCAAAGCACCCAGCGTCATTGTCATTGTCACCATTATCACTGCTATTGTTGTCGCACCGGCAGCCGCTAATGCGATCCAGCGCGCAGTGCACAATATCCCGGGCATGAGCCAATGACCTGCGCACAGGGCCCTCCAGAGAATAAGAAGCACCAGCAGTGGCCGGCTGTCTTTCAAAAACCATGATTCTTGGCTGCCTGGAACTACTACTGCTGCTGCTGCTGGCTCGCAGCATCATTGGGGCCTTGCACTCAGTGTCCAAGTCAGCCACCAAGCATCCCACATGCTTGCTCATTGCATACATCAGGGCATGCTGGGCCGCGTGGATGCTCGCCTCGACATTGTGGTTGGCTGTGGATAGTGCGGTGGCAACGGATAAGGGCACGTCGATCCAGACGCCGGCGACATCAAGGGTGATGCTGGGCAGTGTTGAGGGGTGGTCGACCACTTCAATGGTTTGCTTTGTGCGCGCGTCTATGCGAATGTACCCGAATACTTTTGTGACCACTTGGAGTTTGCCAAACAAATATGGCGTGGTAAAGCAAGAAGAGGGAGAAGAATGCAGTGACAATGGCTGTGCCAATGGCAATGGCAATGCAGGGTCGGAGATAGCGGCAAGAGCTCCTCCTCCCCTTCCAATTTCGGTTGCTGCCAGCTTCATAGTAGGTGTGACATGGCGAGTACCGCGCTGGGCAGTGTACCAGGAGACGTTGGATTCAGACACCAGGGCGACACGCGAGTCCATGTCCACTTGATCAATAGAGTACGTGCGTCCACGGTGCAAGAATATACCACCCTCATAGAGCAAATAAGTGGCGCGCTCGCGGTCGACTTCTTCGAGCAGGCGCAGGCCATGACTGGGCGAGGCCGCGAGGATCACCTGCCAGATATCTTCCACCTGCTGTTGAATGGATCGGATAGGGACCTTGAGCGGAGGCCATGGCTTGAAATGCATGGCGCAGATCCAGCGGCCAGACACATGGTCCCATGGCAGCGCAAACCCAGCCGGTTCAGCCAGGACGGCTGTGTTCTGTAAAGACTCTGGGGTGATACCCATGTTTTTAAGAAACAGCTGGTCTGCAGCAGCTGTCGGGTTAATCGGCCTTTCGAAGGCCGCGCACTGCAGATGTGCCCAAGTGACAGGTGGCTCCATGGCGAGCTCAATAGGAGCGGAAATGTTGCGCGCAAAAATATGGGTTGGGTGTTTGAGCGCAGCCTGGTCAACTACACTGGCGGTGGCAATGACCATGGCCAGTGCGCTTCTTTGTGGCTGGCGGCCAGCACGTCCGATCTGCTGCCACAGAGCGGATGCGCTGGTGGGCAGACCAACTATGAGGACGGCATCCAGGGAGCCGATATCAATGCCGAGCTCCAGCGCGCTAGTGGCCACAACCATGCGTGTGTGGCCAGCAAACATTGCCTGCTCAATCTGCCGCCGCTCCCGCGCCGAGTAACCGGCCCGATAGCTCAGCACCTGTTGTTTGAGCGCATGCATCCCACGGTTGGCATCCAGGTAGTCAATGATTTCGCGGTAGACCAACTCGCAAGCTTGACGATACTTACAGAACACTATGCTGCGCAGCCCGGCATTAAGCAGCCGGCTGCAGATTACAGCAATGTCGTTGAAGTCGCGCTTGTGCTTTGCCCTGGCCGTGTCCCAGACAATTATATGGCGTGGGCCGTGTGGCGACCCGTTGGTGTCAATGACTGTGGGAGTTGGAGTGTGCGTTAGCCGACGCATGTGGTCGCCAGGGTCACTGCTAGCCGTGGCGCTGCAGGCGACAAACTGCACATGCGCGGTGCACAGCCGGCGTAGGCGCGCCAGAATATGGGCGACGTGTTGGCCAAATAATCCCTCGTACGTGTGCATCTCGTCAATGATGACCAGCCGCAGTCGGTCCCAGAACGACTGCCAACCGCGCGCGTTCGGCAGCATGGCTGCATGCAGTGTGTCGGGGTTGGTCAGGATGACAGACGCCAATTGTCGGATGTCTGAGCGTGCGCCAGCCATGGTTGGGGTGTCGCCATCGAGCGTGCTGACATTGACGTTGTGCAGACCTGGGGTGCGGTGGATGAGGTCGCGCAGTGCGGCCAGCTGGTCCTGCGCCAGCGCCTTTGTGGGGAAGACCAAGAGAAAAGTGGCCGAGGGCGTTTGGTTTAGAATGTGCAGGATCGGCAGCTGGTAGATGAGTGATTTGCCGCTGGCCGTTGCAGTGCTCACCACTACGCTGCGGCCTTGTAGTATGGCGCCAATGGCCTGCGCCTGGTGTGAGTACAGCTGGTCGATATTGCGCACGCTGCGCAGTGTGTCCCAGATGCTGTCGCTGCTGACCGCTGGCGGAAAAGACTGTGGCAATGGCGATGGGGTTGGTGGACTGAGCACCAGCGGCTGGTACTGGGCGTCAACGGCGGGTGTGACTACAGTGGCTTCTTCGACAATCTGGTTCTGGTAAAAGTCGGCTGCGCGCAGCTCGGCCAAGAAATCGCAGATGGACGGCGCTGAGTCGTTGTTTGGGCCATCATTGCGACTGGCGTGTTCTGCTGCATGTGGCGTATTGGTCGGCATATTATCTTGGATGAGCCGTTGCTGCCAGCCGTCCAAGCTTTGCTCTCTGCTTACTGCGGCACCGAACGCGTCGATCATATCAGCAATGAGGGCGACTGGATTCGGTGCAGCTGCAGCCTGGCGCTTAGGGGCAGCACGCTTGCAGCGACCACTGCCCTGGCCCTGGCCCTGGCGATTGTCGGCACGAGTAGTGCTTGTGATATTCAGCGAAAAAAACAACTGACGTTCGTCGTCGCTGTCGCTGTTCCTCCTTTCATCAACAGAACCGTCATTATAGCCTCCGCGGTTTGTTTCTTTTAAGTAATACGACGGCCTGGCTCTTTTATTCTTATTCTTATTCTTATAGTTGTTTTTGTTAGCAGTGTCGGCGTCAGCGTCCTGTTCGATGCGCGCCCGAGTCGACCAGAACAAGTCAATGGTTTGCGCGCCCAACAGGCCTCGGAACACGGCCATATCCTGCGCAGTCAGCTCAAGCCCGCCCGTGGCCTGGGCCACACCTGCAGCTACTGTGGACAATGCTATGGGCACGCTACTACTGCTGCTGCTGCTGCTGCTGCTGTTGAGCGAGACAAACACGGCGAGTGTGGCAACCGATCTGAACAGGCGTAGAAGCTGTTGTGGCGGCCTGTCTGCCATTATTACAATTACAGTTGAGATGAGGTAGGATATCAGTTTGGCAAAAATGGAGTCAGGGGACAGAAAACGAAACACGAGAAGCTGAATAAAAAATCAGCGGTATACTGAGAATTAAGAAATACATGTATTTATGTTTATATCTGTTGTTGTAATGGTATATTTTTCTTGTGAAACAATGTAGAGAGAGTACAATATTTGGGGGCTGCTGCGGATCGCGGATTAGATCATTGGATCATCGACGGTGATTCATGAGCCTGGGTTGCGGCACTTCCAGTTGTCGCGCACCTGCACCATGACGTTGACCAGCTCGTCCAAATCCATCGTGTCGCCGATACTGGCGATAATACGTTGGATGACCGACGCGTGGTTGCCGTGCGGCTTGTCGTCGCGGAAGCGCAGGAAGCGCCAGACGGCTGGCGGGCTGTATTCGGGGTCATAGATGGTCTCGGCAATGCGGCCATCCAGGCGGGCAAGATCGGCAAAGTGCGTGGCCCAGTCGTCGGGGCGCACAGCCATAATGCCAAAGAGCTCGTAGTTGTCGCCGCCCAGCCACTGGTGCAACTGCAGCTCCGGTGCATTGCTACTGTTGCGTGTGACGCGGATCTTAAAGTCAATGGAGTTCTCGCCGGCCGGCTTCCACTTGACTATGGTGTTGCACGTGCCGGGCATATAGGGCGCCTTGACGGCGGTGAAGATCAGGCCGTCAGACTTGTGGTAGAGGCGCGGGATGATCTGGTCGTAGACCTTTTGCACGCCGTAGCTGCGCTCAAACAGTTTGACCTCGGCCACCACTGGCACGAGCCGAGCGGCCTCGGGGCTATCGTGGCGGCGCGCGGCTCGGAACGGCCCAACGATGTGGTCTCGCAAGAAGCCGAGCCGCTTCTCCAAGTCGCGCTGCATGCAGTTCGCGCCAAACACGACCAGCGCGTCAAAGGCAAGCAGCTTGCGCACGCGCGAGCCGTCGGGCATGACGTCGATAACGAGCTCGGCGTCGATCAGTGTGTTGTGGTGGAAGCGGCTGCTGTCGCCTGGCGTCGGGAATGCCAGGTTGGGTGCGAAGAAGTACTCGTTTTTGCGCGTGATGAAGAACGTCTGCGGGCCCTTGTCCGTCGCCAGCATCAGCACCAGAACGCGGACGCCGTCGGACTTTTCACATACGAGGTAGTTGTGCGCCAGAAGCTGGCTGATGCTCTCGGACGCTGTGAATGACACTGGCTGCGCCCCTGGAAACGTCGTCCGGTTGGTGCCGGTAATTTCGCCAACCAGCCGCCGCAGATTGTATGCAACGTCTGCCGGAACAAGCCGCCCGGGGATCTCTGGAATTTCGCCAGCCATCGTGAGAGGAATTGGAGCAGGAGGGGGGAATTGGCGCCGATTAGCGAGAGAGAAAAAATAGGAAATAAGGAAAGAGTGCAAAGGAGAGAGAGAGGCAGGCCGCGATCAAGCGGGATAAATCAGGATCAACCGCTCCCCTTCCTTCGTTCCCTCTTATTCGATTTTGGCCGCTTGTTGGATAATTTTGTCGTCACCCATGAAAAAAAACCTTTATTTTTACTGCTCAAAATAAAAAATCCGAAGTCACATTGCTTCAGCAAGCCTTCCTCTTTCTCGCCGCCAATCATTTAAACATCCCAAATCCGCCTCTTTTAACAACCAATGTCCCGCGCTCAGCCCGAGGACAAGGCCGCCGAGCCTGTGTCGCATTCCATTTCCAATTCCGAGTCCGAGTCCGAGTCCGAGTCCGATTCTAAGTTCATCACCACTTTAGAGCCCAAGCACATTCAAATCGAGGCCACTTCCAATGACATTACTGCCAGCTCGAATGGCAATGACAATGACAATGGCAATTCCAATGCAAATGCAAATGCAAATGCAAATGCCGACTCGGCTTCAGAGAGCGAGGCCGAGGCCGACGATGAGCCCAAGGCTAGCAATGAGCCCAAGGCCAAGGCCAAGCCCGACGACGACGATGATATCGACGACCTGCTGGCCGACTACGCCGACGACGAGACCTCCATTGAGCTGATGCACTCGCGGCTGGACTCCCTCGACGGGCTCGGGCTGGAGCGCTTCCATGCGCTCGAGTTCCTGGGCTGCCGGCAGAATCTGATCAAGGACATGCGGCCAGTCACCGTACTGCAGTCGCTCAAAGAGCTGGATCTCTACGATAACCGGCTGAAGCGGATCGAGGGCCTGGACCGCCTGACGCAGTTGACGTACTTGGACCTCTCATTTAACAATATTCGCCGCATCGAGAACATTGATATGCTGGATCAGTTGCAGGAGCTGTTTTTTGTCACAAACAAGATCCAGGTCATTGAGAACCTCGGGGCGCTGACCATGCTGACCAACCTGGAGCTGGGTGCCAACCGCATCCGCACCATCGAGGGCCTCGACCAGCTGGTCAACCTGGAGCAGCTGTATCTGGGCAAGAACAAGATCGCTCGGCTGCAGAACCTGGGCACGCTGCGGCGGCTGCGCATCCTGAGTATCCAGAGCAATCGCATTACCAAGATCGAGGGCCTCGAGGAGCTCGAGTGCCTTGAGGAGCTGTACCTGAGCCACAACGGCGTCGAGCGCATTGAGGGGTTGGAGAACAACACGCGGCTGCAGATCCTGGACGTCACTAGCAATAAGCTGACGGAGATCTCGGGCATCCGCCACCTGCCTGTGCTCGAGGACCTGTGGGTGTCGGGAAACCAACTGGCGTCGTTCGAGAACATCGAGAGCGAGTGCGCGCCTGTGGCGTCGCTGAGGACTGTGTACTTTGAGTTCAACCCTTTGCAGCGCGCACAGCCCGCAAACTACCGCCGCAAGGTCATGATGACTCTGCCGCAGCTGACGCAGATCGACGCGTTGCCATGCCGGTAGAAAAGCGAATGTCGCCTTGGCTCCTTCCTGAAAGAAAAGGACATTCAGAGGCTGTGCGCCCATTCGCTGCCGCTGCTCTCATGCTTGTCCTGCTTTGTGGAGCAGCGCCTTACTTTTATACTTTTATTTTTTGTCTAGCGTGTGTGTCGAGTCTTTGTAACAATTTAAGTCAATTCTTGAGAAAATCGAATAAATATCAGCGTTGCGGAGAACAGCACCATGTCTGCCGCCTCAACAGCACAGGGTTGGCACTGTACACCTCTCCCCCGACAAAGCGCAGAGAGGACACCTGGCAAGCCAAAGAGCGACGATCCCTCCCAATGTTATTCATTTTTATTAGACATTTCGCACTAGCGCCTTTTTTCCTGTCCCCTATTCCTGCGCAATTGTAATTATTCTAAGCGGGCCGTTGTTTGTATTTCCGTCGCTTTTGTTTTGTTTATGTTTCTATTTCCCCGCCGCTTTTGCTTTTGCCCTTGCTTTGCTTTGCTTTGCTTTACTGTGCTTTGCTTTGCCCTTTGCCCTCACTTCACTTCACTTCAATAACTTGACCCCTTTCTTTATCTTTTTGTTTCCTAGTCCGCATTTCACAACTTTATTATTATTATTATTATTACTTTCCATTTGCTCAATGCATCTCGCTTGCATTGGCTCGAATATCTTTAACTGAAACTAAAAATTAAACGGCGGCTCTATTAAAATACCCAGTCCACCCAAACAGCCACACCGGCTCGATACGTTATTAATATTATTACACATTTTTGCTTGCAAGACCAAGACCAAGACCAGGACCAGGACCAGGACCAGGATCTGGACTAAAAGCACACACATATACTATTTCTCATTTTTTCGGTCTCTTTCGTCCTATATTTCTTTGACGCTTCGTCTGCCGCAAATATAAAGATGAAGTACAGGTTCGTTTCACTTTCAAAAATAACTCAGGGCAAGGCACTGGACTGGTATTACACTCCTCACATTAACACAATAGTGTTCCCATTCTGACTGCTAATCAGCCCTGCCGCAACTTTACTTGTTTTTATTTTATTTACATCGTGCCATGCAGTAGCTTTGTATTTGGAATGCTCGGCAAGGATCAGCCGGCAGCGCAAGACAACAGCGGCGAGTCCTCTGGCGCCCGCAACATCTCTGGAAATGGCAACAGCAGCAACAGCAACAGTAGCGGACCCAACATCGGCACAATCGCGTCCAACAACGGCGGCATGGCCAGTGGCGATCCAGCGGGCGAGTTTCAGGCCGAGTTTGTGTGCAAGCAGCGGTTCGCCGACAATTTCTGGTCGCTCGACGAGCGGTGCATATCGGTACTGATGCACAAACTGAAGAACGCCAAGCAGACCAGCTGCGACATTTTGCAGATGGTGTCGACGCGGGCCACCATGGAGGACGACTTGGGCAAGAAGCTGGCCAAGCTGTCGCGCGCCGGCCTGGGCACTGAGGAAGTCGGCAGTATCAAGGATGCCTTGCGCACGGTGCGTGCCGAAATGGAGAGCAACGCCAAGTGCCATTTGGAGCTGGCCAGGCAGCTGCGCACCGAGATTGAAAAGCCGCTGTCCTCATTCATCAACGACCAGCGTGCAAAGAGACGCGCGCAGACGTCGATCATTCAAAAGACCGAGGGCGATCGGAACTCGCTCAGGTCGCAGCTGCGCAAGCTGCAGGACAAGCGGCGCGGCGACACAAAAAAGGTCGGCGACCTTGACTTACAGGTCAACGGGCTGCAGGGTGTCGGCGACCCCAAGCTGCGCACCAAGCTGGACCGCGCACAGATGCAGCAGAAGGCCACAGAGAACGAGTACGTTGATGTGAGGGAGCGCCTCAAGGACGCCGACCAGCAGTGGTACAATGTCTGGCGCTCGGCCTGCGACGTGTTCCAGGTGCTCGAGGAGGAGCGCATAGAGTACCTGAAGACGTGTCTATGGACATTCACCAACCTCATCTCGAGCAGCTGCGTGGCTGACGACGAGTCGATGGAGCGGATCCGCCAGGATCTTGAAAAGATCAGCGTTGCTGACGATATTGCAGAGTTCATCCAAACATTTGGAACTGGCGCCCCCGATCCAGAGCTCGCGCTCGGCCAGCCGGCAGCCGGCGGCGACACCGACCGAGGTAGAGGCAGAGGCAGAGATAGGGGCAGAGGCGGAGGCGGCCACAATTACAATCACAGCAACGGCCAGCAGCCCCATCGCAACTCGTCGGACTCTGACGATGCAGGCAACACGGACAACGCGCTCAATTCCGGCGCGCGGATGCATCGCCCAACACCCAGCACTGGCGGCCAGGGCTCGGCCATCCCGGCACCAGCACCGGTCACGTCATCGCCGGTGTCGTCGTTCTCGCCTGGCACTGCCATGACGCCTGAGCATCCAGCGTACCTCAAGCGCTCATCCACGCCGAACAGCATTGGCAATAGCAACAACACTTTTCCGTCGATTGGCACCAGTGGCACTGCTCGCTCAGGGTCAATATTGGCACCGTCCATGTCATCGCGGCCGCAGACGCAGGAGTCCATACGCCAGCAGCACCAGCAGCAGCAGCGCCCGGTATCGATGCACGCTGCTGCCGCCGGCAACCCGCCTATTTCGGGCAGTCCGGCGCTGCACGGTCAGGCGCAGCACCTTTTCAACGCCAATTCCAACTGGAACAGCCGCCCGGTGTCATCGATGCAGGGGTCCATCGGGGCCAACAGCAACTTCCGCCGTGCAAGTAACAACGATATGTATGCCATGGGGGCGGGTAACCATCAGCAGCAGCCACAGCCACAGCCACAGCCACAGCAGCAGCAGCCGCAGCAGCAGCCGCATCAGTTTGTCCAGCGCACGAACTCGCAAGTGGCCATGCGTCCTGGCGATGTGCCGCCTGGTGGCTACATGGGCGCAGGCAACGGTGGCGTGTACATGGGGGCGATGGATCCGCGTGCACCGAGCAATGTGGGCATGTACCGTGGTGCCAGCGCTGAGCCATCGCTCCCCATAACAAACACGGCCCAGCAGCAGCGGCCAGGCACTCCCAGCCAGCAGCCGATGGGTGACATGAACAGTGGATATGCAATGAACTCGTTTGCTCAGCAGGCACAGCTGCAACAGCCGCCGCGATTGGACTCGCCGCGGTCGCGCGCCAACACGTACAACGGCCCACAGCACACCGGCAACTTTGGCACCCTGACGGGCAACACGCAGATGCACCCATCGCCACAGCAGGCCTTTGTCGGCCCAGCCGTTGGTGGCGTTAACGGGGGCATGGGGCCTCACAGCCAGCCTAACTCCGCGCCAAGCAGCCCGTACCAGCAGCCGATGGGCGCCAACAACCGGCCTATGTCTTCAGCAGGCATGCACAATGGCCAGGCGCCTGGCCAGATGATGCAGGCACCTGCAATGCACTATGGTGCAATGGGTATGCCGCCAAACGCCGGCCCGCCGCAGCCTGTGTATCGCTCGGCAACACCTGTGCAGCAGTCTCCGCAGTATGTCGGCAATATGATGAGTCGCCCGCCAACGCAAATGTCGCACTCGCCGGTGTCTCGTGTGCACCCGCAACAGATGGGCAGTGCTGTGCCATCGCCGCAGATGAACCAGCGCGTCCCCAGCGTCATGAGCGG
Organism: Kickxella alabastrina; assembly: GCF_025024165.1. Classification (NCBI taxonomy): domain Eukaryota; kingdom Fungi; phylum Kickxellomycota; class Kickxellomycetes; order Kickxellales; family Kickxellaceae; genus Kickxella; species Kickxella alabastrina. Next base: position 7,127 of record NW_026251506.1, on the reverse strand, counting down.
TAACTACCAGCACCCGCACCATACGCAGCAGCAGCAGCATGCAGCGCCTGCTGCCACGAATAGCTCTGCAGTGGCAGGCGCTAACCAGCTGTCAGAGAGCGGCAAAGAGATTTTGTTTTATGTCAAGGTACTCTACGACTACGACGCCGATAACAACAAGGAGCTCACAATAAGAGAGGGCGACGTTATCTCTGTCCTCGCGGTCAGTGCCGACGGCTGGTGGGACGGCGAGATGACTGACCGCCGGACTGGCCGCGCAATCCAGGGCACTTTCCCGTCAAACTTTACCGACCCAATCTCGCACTAGATTGATTTTTGCGCCAGACTCTATTTCATTATGCGTGCGTGCTATTGCCATTGCCATTTTGATAATAATATGTGTTATTGTCGTCCATTGGTTTATTTTGTTTTAGTTGCAATGGCTCCCATCCTTTCATTATTAGGACTTTTGTTTGCATATATTCTGGTACTTGTCTTTTTTGTTCTTTTCCAAATCCTTTTTATTGTTTTTATAACGAGTGATAGACATGTGTGCCGAATAATTAAAAAAGAAATGGATAACCGGATAATCAAATAGTTTAATGTAAAACGTGTATATTGAAAATTATTTTTAGAGCATAATGAATATTTAAACATGCTGTATGTTAACTTGTGCATTTCATAAGTATACTAAATTTATATTCTGTGAAAGCTAAGAAAAGAGAAGAGCGAGAACTAATACATGTTGTTGGTTTGCCCTTTTGATGACTGTGAGTCTTTGTACCCACAAAGAAAAGGGCAACTGATGGACATTGCCTGTAAAGGAAAGCTGTGCCCAACACTCCTTCATCCTAAGATGTTACCAACTGGTCTGAGTAATGCCTAAATAAGTCATCATCAACATTATATTCGTCGATCCAATCTGACTCGGCTTCTGAGTAACCAGTCCACTGGATGAAATATTGTCTGTGGCCTTAATGATCACGATGATCCAAAATGTCATCGACTTCAAAACAGTCTGAAGTATTGTCAACTGGTCCTGGGCGCAGCAGCTCAGTTGGTCTTGAAATGTATGCCTTGGGTTATGATATGTGGAAAACATTGTGCACAGACATTGGGAGGCAGCTCAATGCAGTATATGGCAGATGAAAGTGCCTCTAAAATCTTGTATGGCCCAAGCCAGCAGTCACACAGTTTAGCAGGTGAGCAGTTGCATTCATAGTCAGAGTTGATAATGGTGGCACTGATCATGAGATCTCCAGCCTTGAACTGAATGTCGCAGCAGTTACAGTTTACTTGGGCTGTCATTGCATCCTGGACAGCTGCCAGTGTGTCGTGTGCTTGACAGATGACTTGCTGGTGACGGTTCATGAAATCGGACAGGGACAAGTTGGCCTGCTTGGTCTGTGGGTTGAGTAGGACATTGGGTGTGACTGGTTCATGGCCATGTACAACATGCATTGGTGTGAGCTCAGTGCCAGCTTGCTTGGAAGTGTTGATCGAATACTCAGCAAATAGCAGGATGTTGTCCCAGTTCTTTTGGTTGTAGTCAGTAAATGCATGCAAAACTTGTTCAACTATTCGATTTCTCCTCTCTATCTCCCCATCTCCTTCCGTGTGTCTTGCTGTTGTCATATTCGTCTTGACACCACACAATTTCATTAGCTATTTCCAAAAATCGGACGTAAGACGTGGGTCATTGTGATACAAGAAATTGCAGCTTGTCTCCGGCAATTGATTAATGAACCAGTAGCTAGTTAATTCCCTACTTGCATATGTGGAAATTCATATGCACACATAGATACCAATGAATATGAACAGTAGAAGCTGTTCATCCCTTAGCTTTCTTTTAGTTTATTTTGTTCAAATATATATCTTTAAAATAACAATAAGCATGTGCAAAATATGAACTAGGATTGTCCAAGTAAATGTTTTGTTGAAAGCCCGTTGTAAATTTTTCCAACACATTGTAAAGAATGCGACTAAACTGGCAAGGGTGGTTAAGAATGCCAAACTCAAAATGACATTTGTATTTTAAAAATAGAAACCACCATGCATTTAATAAAATAGTATTTTAACATGTAAATTTTGAACACATTAAGCCTGTTTTAAATGAATTATTTGCAGCGCCATTGCTGAACTAATATTTTAAACCGAGCAGTTTTGCAAACTTGCAATTGTATTTTATTAGCTGGTCGAGATCAACTGATTAGTCAGCCTTGGTTGTTTAGCCAGATAAACACTCAATTAATAGTCATACAGGGACACACGTCACATAGCTGTACTGTCGCACTCTATCAATGCATAGCGCTTTTAGAATACATAATTATATATATATAGTGTTTATCTCTTCACCTTCACCGAACATTCATAGAGCTCCCAGATTCCAACAAAAAAAGCTGAAATTGATCAATAAAATTGATTGTCTACTGCGCCACCTTACCCACCACGGGCTCTATTTTAGAACCTGGCTACATGCCTCTGGCTACGCAGAGCTGTGTCTAATTTTCTGGTGGTGGAAGTGTCTGCTGAGGCGTTAGTAAAATTAAACCCAAGCACTCGATCTATCAACTAAAGCATCAATCGTGGTCATATAGCTAGTGTGTGCTACAAGAAATTGCGGCTTGTCTCTGGCGATTGATTAATGAATCAATCGCCAGTTAATTCCCTACTTGGACATGCGGGAATTCATATGCACATATAAATACTAATGAATATGAACAGTGGAGGCTGTTCATCTCTCAGCTTTCTTTTAGTTCAAATATATATTTTTAACACAACATAGTGTGCATATATCCTGCCCTCATTTCTATCGTCTGCAGCCACTTTGGTAAGCCATCATCATCTTCTTGTTACTGATTTGGTATTCAGGATGTTTGTTGTAATAGAACTTATTCGTACTAACTAATTTTATTAAAAATCCACTATAAGGGAGCTTAAAGAGCTCCGCTTATCTATTCGAAACTATCGCCCGTGAAAATAGAAATCGTGATCGTAAACAATCACAATTTCAAATAATCGCAATTTCACAATTGAAATCGTCATGTGACATTGCAATAATTGATGTCACATTTGTCGAGATTGGAGTTCTTATCAACAATCAGCATTTATTAGGCGTCAAGGATACCCTCATTTCCCGCTCGACATGCAAGCTCACACTGTCTCTTGTAACAGCCCTGCTGATTATGTACAATCTCATTTACAAACACCGTTGCTTGTTTTTGCGTGATTCCCTTGAATTTTCTTGACCAGCGTTGTGTACCTATACTCTGTCAGCTCTTGCCAACTACGACTCATATCCAGGTCCAGCTTCTTGTCCTGGTAATGGGGGTCTACATGTATCTTGAGTTTCTCCAATGTGCCATCTATTGGTGCCGGATGCACCTGGAGTTTGTTAACCATTTCAGCCAAATGATCTTGCAGCTGGGTCTTAAAGATCCAAGTCAAAGTTCTCTCGCATTCATAATTTTATGCTTCTGTTGTGGACACATGAAACATGTGGCTCTGTGTCTCAATTGGCTTGACAGCCAGGCAATGGGGCATAAACGCATCTCCAGTTCAGTGTACGTGTCAGGGAAGCATATTTTTTTACAGCAGTGAATGGCAGGGCCACCATGCTCCCAAAAGAAACAATATAAGCTCAGAATCAATGCGCAAGGAAAAAGAACAATGCCGATTGGAAATTAATCTGTAAATATAATTATTTCTTGTTTCCATATTTCAGCCAACCAAATGCAAGCATGAGAAGCTCAAAGTTTTTTGTTTATATTAAAAAAATTGTTTTTTTGTTTTTGGCGCAATCCATCGCAACAAATTTTCACCTTTGCAACTTTCCACCTTTACTTTTACTTTTAATATTTGCTTTTTTTTTTCCAATTCGCACCATTTCGTTCAATTTGTTTTTTCTTCGATTTTTATTACTTTTACCATACCTTAGTGCTTATCACACACACACACACACACACACTCTCTCTCTCTCTCTCTCCCTCTCTTTATATTTCCCTTTCCTTTTCTCTCAATGATGTCTGAGCTAACTCCTCCAAATAAGACCCCGCCGAATCAAATAGGCGTAAGTACTTGAGTATAAACAAATTATTACGATATTGATGAATTGTTTGTTGTTGTTTATTTTGTTTGCATATAAAACTAATTTGGTCACTAATTTAAACTTTTGTATTACTTTTTATTAGAACAGCAAGACAGGTGGCACTATCCAAACGCCCCAGAAAATTCAAAAAAGGGAGGAACTGCCGCCCGGGGAATCGGAACCCCCCGAAGTACGCGATAAGCGCCGTCAGCGGCTGCTGAAATGTCTCGGCGATAACATTGAGAAGGTTGATCTGTTTGATGACTTTGTCGAATCGCTGGGCGTGAAGCAGCAGTATGCCCGGTTCATCAAGGATTGGCCTGATCTCTTCCTCAGTATAGCCAGGGGGTCGCCAATGGCTGATAGCAAGGGCATCTTAGCCAATACAGATCGCCCGGTTGAGGAGTTCAGCGATTTCCCCATTGCTGACGTGTTCAAAAGCAACTCGGGGAAATTGATGGGGTTGGCTAAGGAAGCTCGTTTGGTCAAATATTTTATCTTCCTCTTCGACGCGATGGTCAATGCAGTTCGTGTCGCAAATAGAGTTATTTCAGCAGGCGAAACTCCAATCCCAGACCACAGGCTTAAGCTGAAGGACCATCAGACCAAGGTTATACCAAAGACTCCGCACAAGCCAGACATCGCGTTTTACTACAGAAACTACGCAGAGGAGAACGCTCATTCCATCCATGCTATACTCGAGGCTAAGATGGATCCAGATCTCAGCGGACCCATAGAGGATACTCGTGGCCAGCTCGCAGATTATGGCCATTTGCTCAACGATAAGCAGGCAACCCGCACGTTTGCGCCTGTCTTCTACCTCCATGGGCATCTCCTGACGCTTCATGCATATTATCGTGGCGGGCTGTATATTATCGAGCTCGGCCAGCTATTCTTTGATACTGGTCGTTGTACGTCTGACGGAGCTGAAGATATCCAGACATGCCTCATGCGGTTCTGGTTCCTGCTGACTCTTGAGTCGAACATCTTCGGACATTTCTGCGATGTCTCGAAGAAATCTAGCTCTTTCATTTTTTCGCAGCAAGTCGATGTGGAGAGCAAGGGCAATTCGAAGATCGAAGTCTTATATTCGGTTTCCCAGGATGTCAAGGGTGTCAAGGATGTCAAGGATAGCGCTGCTCTATTTTGTATCAAGGAGACAATAGCGCGTTATTCATACATGATTGGGCGCCATGTCCATTTATTCCGGGGGAAATTCAATGGGAAGCATGATGCTGTGCTGAAGCTTTCCTGGACCCCAGTCAATTGTTTGCCCGAGGGCGCTGCATACGCCATCCTCAACAAGAGACCAGTCGAATGTATTCCCAAGATCTTTTCGAGTGGCCTGCTCATCAGCGACCTTAATGGATACCGGCTGGAGTTTGTGCTCATGGAGTACTGCGGCCAGTCAATGGCCGAGTATCTGAAAGTCAAGACTGACAATCAGAAGGCTGAGCTGGTTCCTGGCTTTGTCAAGCAGCTGACCCTGTGTCTTGCCCAGGCAAATGATACCGGTGTCCTGCACAGGGACATCTCAGCAGGAAATGTGTGCGTCAAAAACGACAAGGTGTATGTCATTGACTGGGGCTGTGCCAAGGTCGTTGGCTGGGGCACTGCTGAGGATGCTGCCAGGGACACTGGCCCAACTCAACTTAAACATATTGAGGTTGCCGAACAGTGGGGATTCAATGCAACAACAGTGGGACAAGTGGAGGTGGCCAAGGACCCATTTACAGGGACGCCGCTTTTCATGGGTATTCCCATGCTCAGCAGCAGCCCCATCCGGGGAATCCTCGACGACCTGGAGAGTGTTTTCTATGTCGTTATGGACGCAGTACGCTCAGCTAATACTAAGAGGGATGATGTTCAGGGGTTCAAGTTCCTGGACAGCCAAAGCCTGGCTTTGAGTCGGTACAGCATCATGATGGTTAAGGAAAAGTATCTGGAATTGTTTGGGATAGGAAATCCAGGGAAGATATTCAGGAACCTATTCCACTCAATGCGCCGGTTCTTATTTGAACCGGGAAACCAGTACATTAGCCACCAGCTCTGGTGGGACAGTAAATTTGTCCGGCAGGCCAACTGGGATGCTGCTCCTGAGTTTATGCATCCCAAGGCGGTTGAGCTCCTCAAAGAGGATAATGGCCAGTTTAAGCGACCAGCTGAGGACGAGATCAATGCTGGGTCATTCAAGAAGCTAGCACTTTAGCTTTTTTTGTTTTTAATAAATCTTTTTACGACCCAAAAAATTAACTGCAAAAGATAAAATTATACATTTTATTCATATTTTCTCCACGTTTAATAAAGATTAAAACTCTTGTCTGTTCCTCTTTTATTTACAGATTCACCAACCCACCGATCACCTTTCGCCGATCACTTTAACTGTAAACAATAAATACTTTTAAACTCGCATCTTGACTAATTTTACTGAAGGCTGATTGCATCCATAATTTTCGATTTTTGTTATTTTGCCAAATGATTTCAATTTAACGTTATTCTTTCTTTATTTTTCCTTTCCTTTCCTTTCTAATTCACAGTTCGCATTTTACAATTTAGTATTTTTTACACACTTTCAATATTCTTTTGCTAGCATAGATGATAACCGGCATTACCTTGCAATTGGCGTCAGAGCAGCACTCGGCACATACCAGGTAGTTTTGCATCTTCTAGGCCAATCACAGTATGAGTTAGATTTCTGCTGCACACGCTGACAAAAACAGTGACATGCCTGGTACGCCAGGACCAATACTTCCAAAAGGGAGTGCAGACAGTGAGGCGGCGTTGGACATTCAGATGCTCTGAATGGGTAATTATTTGGCACAATTGGCGCTGCATTCAGACAGCTTTAAACTGCGGGATATTGCGTCTGAGTTGCTGCTCGATACGGCTATACAGTGAGAGATGCTGCAGCTGATAGTCGCGTAGGCTCTGGGTAGTTCAGCAGTAGAGGGTGGCCGGTTGAGGATAGTTGTATTTCTGTAAGTGCCGGTGATGACGCCGCAACGGGTCGGCAGGGTGGTTTGGGCCGGTAGCGTTGAGGTGCTGGTGGATGCTATGCGCG
>NW_026251505.1:0-126722 GCF_025024165.1 Kickxella alabastrina | reverse complement strand
CCCGCGAGCTCTGCTTGATGTTTGTGATCAGCGTCGGCGCGATAAAGTAGCCGCCCTCGTGGCCCTCGATGGTTAGTCTGCCGTCGCTCGACACGCCCTTGACTGCGATATCATTGGGGTTGACCAAAAACTCGACCGTAGCACTCTCCTCCTGCGCAAGTCGAATATAGCCAAGAACCTTGTCCATGTGCTGCTGACTGATAACTGGGCCATAGAACGTCCTGGGGTCCAACGGGTTGCCGACAAAAATGTCGCTGCGCACCTTTTGCCTGAACATCTCGACAAACTTCTCATAGATGCCATGTTGCACGTACTGGCGAGAGGCACAGAGGCAAACCTCGCCCTGGTTTGTGTACGCGCCGCGAATGCTGGTGGTCACAGCATGGTCAATGTTGCAGTCGTCGAAGAACACAGCCGGGTTCTTGCCACCGAGCTCGAGCGACACACGCTTGAATTGGCCGCTGGCAAGAGCACCGATGCGAGCACCCGTGGCTGATCCACCAGTAAACGAGATCAGTTTCACGTCTTTGTGTTTGACAAGGGGCTCACCAGCACCGAGGCCGCTGCCAAAGATAATGTTGACGACGCCCTTGGGCACGCCTGCCGCATGAAGGATGTGGGAAAGCAGGAATGACGTGATGCTGCTCAGCTCAGTCGGCTTGACAACGCAGGTGTTCCGGCAGCAATGCATGGTGCAAGCTTGAAGCAAACCATTGGCAAAGGAAAGCTCCAGGGCGTGATGAGCCCAGCAACACCCGCAGCAATGTGCTGGGTGACTGACTCAGTGATAGAGGCCTTGGGCTGAGTAATAGAGGTCGGCGTAATCATGGAGTCCAAACGAGATTCGCTTTCCTTAATGCCGCCGTCGGTAATGAGCTTTGCAAACTGACGGAAGCTAGCAGCGCACATTGGCATTTCAAAGTGAATTGCGGAGAAAACAGGCTTTCCTTGGTCAAGGGACTCGAATGTGCCCAATATTGAGCTGTTCTCGTCAATCAGATCGGCAATGCGCAGCAGAATTGCCGCCGCTCAGAGACCGGTGTCTTTGACCACAGCGGGAATGCAGCCTTGGCGGCCTTTACAGCGTTATCAACATCGGCACTGGCCGAATCAGGGATCTGCGATATCACTTGGCCCGTGGCTGGATTGTACTTGTCCAGAAACAAGCCATTGTCGGAGGCGCCCACTCGCCATTGATGTAGTTCTGAATGTGGACATCCTTGATGTTGGTCGGAAGATTGGCGCTGATGGTGGTAATGGCCATAGTATATTCTTGGTGCAAATTAAACAGAGTTTGAACATAAATAAAATTGAAATTGAACAGGTTTATGGCTTTGAAGTTTGGAATTTGAATATGCCAGTATAGCTTTCTGCTTAGCTTGTTTCGATGTATAATTATAAAAACTATACTATTTTTACTACCAATTTGATAGTAGTAGCAGTAAATTTTGCTAAAGGGCTCAACAAACGACACTATCTCATGAAACTTGCGCCACTATTTTAAAATGATATTCTTTTCGGTTGATGTTGGATATATTTTTTTTCTGGCCATTTTCTAGTCCATACAAAATGAGGCGTGTGAGCGTTGTTGCATTTAGTGCATTGTCTATTTTTCTGGAAACCCCCTTGTCACAGCATTTCAAAATTAAGGAATAACAAAAGTTTTTTAGTGCCAGGATCCAGAGACGCAAAGTAAATGCCGCTTTGCAACGGGACGCTAGCATTTTATTATTTATTTTCCTCAGTAAATATAAAACTTTTCATTTATCATTGCGCGTATATATCTACAAAATATGGACTTTTGGAATCTGCAAACATATTCAGTCAACGGAAAGGTTGTAGTTATAACAGGTGGGCTGGGCGCCATTGGCAAGGCGCTAGCGCTGCGGCTGGCTGAGCTGGGTGCGTGCGTGGCCCTGGTGGACATTGCGCCCGACAAGGATGGTCAGTTGTTTTGCGCCGAGATCAACAGACGCTTTGGTCAGACGGTAGCAGCGTATCTCACCGCTGATTTGCGGCGCAAGGATGACATTGCACACATGCTTGAGTGGGCGTACACACATTTTGGACATCTAGATGTGCTAATTAATAACGCTGGAGTTGCCTCGCCAGCGATGCTGTACGAAGGCGAGACATTCGACCAGATATCCGCAATCCTTGACATTAACCTGCGCGCACCCATCGAGGCGACCCGCCTGTTTGTAAAATATCTGACCGAGAAGCAGCGGCAGGGTGTGGTTGTCAACATGGCATCTATTGGCGGTCTGGTGCCCAACCGCGGTGGCGAGGTGTACGGTGCAGCCAAAGCAGCGCTGATTCATTTGACTCGCGCAAGCCAGTCGCTGGCACCGCAGATCCGAGTGTCAGCGGTTGCGCCGTACTACGTCAAAACACCAATGGTGCTAAACAACCCAAAGCTGCAGAACAACAACACAGTATTTCCGCAGCTCATGCTTGATGTCGACCAAGTGTGTGCGGCGACTACGCGATGCATCGAGGATACCACATCGGCTGGCAAGACATTTGCAATGATTGGTCGATCGGAGCATGTGCGCATGTGGCACTTTGATTTGGCAGTTGTGCACATCACGATTTTGGCCGGATGGTCGCTGATGGTTGCTTGTGTGCGCAGGCTGTTGCGAATCAAATAGCAAAATAGTCACTTTTGTTTGGCAATGCAATTTAATACGTGCAAACATATAGCAGATCTGTAGCAAGGCACATGTGACTAGCCCGTAACGCGACTGTTTGCAGCTTGCGCGTCGTTACGAATGACGAAAACATGAAAATAAATTCAAAATTAAAGTGTTTTTTATCATCACTTGCATCAACAGCCCTATTTAAGCCACGAATTTATTAAAATGATTTCAGGAGTTATGCAGCTGTGGTTGTTTGAGCGTTCCGAGATACCCGCACCCACCACATTAGCTGACGTTCCTATTCATCCAGCTAATCAGCATAATGAGTCCCATCAGCACGAGCACGAGCACAAGCACCAGCACTCGCATGCAGACACAGAAGCAAAAACGTGGTTTCAAGGCCACATTTTTCCAGTCAACGGTCCTACTAGGCAGTACGCGCTGCTAGGTGTCCCTGCACAAAACCCGCCGCATATCCACGGCTGCATGGTGTCTGATCACGACACACCCATGTATTACGATGTCTACGTGTCCGAATACACCAATGATAGCAATTATAAGGTCGTTTTTTGCGCTATGAACGTTGAGCGCAATGGTGGATCAGGAGATGCCGTTGAACTTAACATGGAAAGCAGCAGCGCGATGGCGCCGACCAATACTGCTGTTCATTCGACAGCGCAGGCAATAAAGACGCTGAGGCTGTCAACGACAAAGATGTTAACTGGCAACCAGGCTCGGCAGCACCTGACAAAGTACGCGCCCGACGCCTTGGCAAAGTACGACGCGGTTGGAGCAACGAGCAATATTGAAAACAAAGAAATTGTTGTGTGCATGGGCGGGGTCGCCATGTTCTTTTAGGCAAGTGCAGCACAATGGTTAAAGCAATTGCAATTCTTTTGTTTTATCGAGCCCTTGTGGTTTATTTAATAACATTGGCCAAAAATGATAAAGCCGAAGTAGACTGCCTGATATGCAAGTGTACATAAAAATATGTGAACAGAAGCGGAGCATTAATGACCAAAAAACGGGGACCATGGTTTTCGACCTCTCATTTTCATAATGCTATGTGCAGTTGATACAAACCATAGTACTTTGGCAAATGAAAAGCGTTTGTATTTAAATACAATTGGCAACATTAATTTATGCATGTTTGCTCTGCTGTTTGTTTTTTTGTTTGCCAATTGCTGCTGCGCTTTTGGCAAAAAAGTTTGCGTTAATATGCAGGACCTTTGTTGCCTAATCCTCCCGCACCTGCATTTTGTTAATTATTTTTCAATGTGCGTTGTATATTTTAGCATATCAATATTTTTCATGCACAAAATAGCCATTCAGTGAAGTGTGATTGCCAGGCTTCTTTATTTGTTCTTGTCTTTTTGCACATCGTAAGTGGAACTGCTGGTGTCTATCGCTTTGCTGGTTACATTGCACTGAAGAGCAGATCAATTTGTTTTTCTTTAGTGTATTTTTAGATTAAAAAACGTCGGGGAAGCCGCGGTTTTTTATTTTTTCGATGGACAACTATTTTGGCAAAGTATTTTTTTGAAGAAAACAAACAGTATATAAAGCAGCCAAATCTTCCTTTTCACATCATTTTTTATTGTGTCGCTTCTACTCCCTACCATTTCTATAGTTTTACCCTTTCACGTTTACTATCTGTGCACTGCATTCCAATCACAAGCTAAACATCTATCGCCAATTAATACACCTTTTTATCTTAGCCATGTCCCTGCAATCCGATACTGTATTATCGATGGTCAACAACAACAACACAAACGCGAGTGCGTGTGCCCAATATGCTTCACAGGCCGTACATGAAAGATGGATAAACTCCACCACACATGACATAATATTAGACGCATTATGAGAAAAATACATTAAAGAAAGCATTTTACAATTAGGCATCCGTTCTTTCACACTTTTGTTCGATTTTCAATAAATTATAAATGCGTATAATTACCCTATTGGTCTTTTATTGGACAATGCGCGAACTGTTGATACTGTCCAGCACCGATTGAGAGTGTGTGTTTGTGGCAATCAATACCTCGGTAAACTGACAAAGCCGGTCCTGAACTTTAATGTTGCAAGCATCCGGGTGCATAACCGCCGGCTGTTGGCGCGCATAATAGCCGCTGCTCTTTCCAGATAGCTCAGGCGACAGGGCAAGGTATATCGAGGTGACAGAGCCCTTTTTCTGGTCAAGCCAAAGCCAGTTGCGGAACTCGTGGATTCCCGGCAGCATGGAAAAGGCTACGTTGCGGTAGAGGCTGGTGCCGACAATCCCGGGTGGAATGCGTTCACTGTGACGTCTGTATCTTTGAGCTGCCTGGCCAGGGCGTTGGAGTAGACCATCAGGGCAAGCTTGCTTGTCGAGTAATTGATCAGGCGGTCGAAGCGCCAGACGTCAGTTACCCGCGAGTAATCAATATGTCGAATCATGCAGGCGGAGATTGACGAGGCTATGGTGATGCGAGCGCCGCCAGATCTCTTCATCATGTCTAGTAGGTGGTTATAAGCACGTAGTGACCAACGTAGTTGGTGCCAAACTGAGACTCCAGCCCGTCATACGTTGTATCGTAGTGGCTAAAGGCCATACCGGCGTTACAGACAAGCAGGTGAAGCTGGCTGTACTCATCCATGAACTGCTTGGCGAACCGCTCAATGGACATGAACGAGCTCAAATCAAGCTCCATAACAACAAACGAGTCAAGACCTGTGGCATCCTGAAGTTCCCGCTGCGCCTGCTGACCGCGTTTTAGGTTTCGGCACGCGAGGATAGTCGTGTAGCCAGCGAGACCAATTGCCCTGGCGGTTTCAAAGCCGATGCCTCCGTTGCGCCGGTCACAATGGCACCTTGCTTTGGGGGTTTCTTGGGCTGCTCGTCATACAGGCGGTGCTCGCGAATGTATTGATTGATTGTTTCCTCGGCGCGGGTCTCACTTGGAAAGAGCCGGTGCGCCAGGCAGTACACTGTTTCGTACCATGATAAGAATATAACAATCAGAAATCCTGGAAATGGCAGTGCGTGGTGCACTATGAGCGCTATCTTTTCAGAGAAATTGATCAAGTCGCGGAGCCACATGATTTTTTGAGAATAAAAATATATTGACCTTAATTATTGTGCAGTCGATATAAAAGGTGAAACACGCAATGACAAAAAAAGAAGAAAAAGTTATAAGAGCAAAGAACAACAAAGCGTTAAGCCAGAGGCGTCGGAATTCTACAAAACGCAACGAGTAGAAAAGAAATGTGAATGGATGAGGAGTTCCTGTATTGTTAAAAGTAATAGTAGGTATACGAATGTAGAAAAAAAGAAAACCTGCCTTGTCGCCGTTATATTTGTTACATTTCCCCTATAGGTTGAATATCAAATGTGTACCATGAAAAACGACTATCCGTAATATTAATAGTGTTTATAGAGTGGCATCAAGCAGTAACTCGAATAAATCCCAACAGTAATTTATTATCTATCTTTTGAGATGTAGGGCAAATTAACGGTCAGGATTATACGCATATGCACGCAGATAAAGTAGAAAGAATAAATAAACCAAAAGGCTATTTTTTGGCTTAATTCGCTCAATCTATTATTTTATAATCAGGCCGCACATTTTTTCTATTAATCTCCTCAGTCCCAATACTTGATAGTGCCGTCCCACGAGCATGTCGCCACTCGAGATGTCTCCCTCGGATGCCATGCGGTGCATATGGTGACCTTATCGTGGGCCTTCCACTTCTTCACCACCCGCGAGGACTGCCAGTCCCAGCACCAGACCTGGCCCTCGGAATCGCCGGATGTCAAAAACTTACCATCAGGAGAGAACGACGGCTGACAAGCAAACCCAGCGGTCAAGTGGCCGGAGAACTCCTTACGCTTATGCGGCTTAATCCGATCACCGGCGCTGTAAACCACTACGCGGTTGTCCATGCTCTGGCCAACAAGCCATTTTTGGTTCGGGTGAAGGGCCACGGCGGGCACTGAGTGCATAGATGGGTCAGCGACTAGCTTGATAACCACAGGAATGCCAAACTCCCACACGCGCATACTCTTGTCGTCGCTGGTCGAGATAAACCGCCGGTTGGAATCAATAAAAGTCAGCGAATTGATCGCGCCCAGATGCTGGTCGTACTCCTGCACACCTCGTTGGCGCGGATATCCCATTGAACAATCTTCTTGTCGCTCTGGCCAACAGGAAAATATTCGGGTCCTCTGGGTAGAACCGCGCGACATAGGGGACCTTTTTGCCCTTAACTGCAAACCGCTGGCGGCACTGGCCGGTCTCCGTATCCCAGAGTTTCGTGTACGAGTCGTATGACGAGGACAAAAATGTATTGCCGTCGGGCGCAAAACTAATGTCGCGCACGGCCTTGCTATGCCCAACGTAGGTGCGCTGTAGAGCAAGCGATGAGTGCGCGTCAAAGATTTTGACCAACCCGTCCATGCCGCTAGACAAGAGCAAGTGCCCGGAGCCCGGGATAAAGCGAATAGCGCTGACCCCGCCGGCATGAGCGGACTTCCACTCTTTGATCATACGTTTGGGTACAAAGCACGATTGCTCGCCCGGCTCCACCTGACGCAACTCTGTTGGTACGTGCATGTACGTGCGGCCCTGGTAGTCGCGTTCGGACTGCGCGTGGAGCAGGGTGCGCTCCTCCTGGCCATTCAGATACGCCCCGCCCTTGGGCTTGCCGCCCTTGGTTTTCTCTGATTTCGCCGCCGCCGCGGATCCCTCTGGCGCACCAATGTCTCCAGTGAGCTGGGCCACCCGCTGCTCGTACTCAGCCAGCTGCTCGGCAGTTGGGCCGGTGGGCTGACCGCGGGTCTCGCCTTCATACCCAGCCCATGGGCCCTGGTACGCACCCTCGCCATTAATAATCGAGGAATCACCCTTTGACTTGCGCCTGAGCCCGCGATTATTGCCCACAGCACCTCTGGTCGGCCCAGCACCAACAACCAGCTTGCCAGACCCCTGGACGTCAATACTGGGATCATACGCTGTCCCCTGCTGTCTGAACATGCGTTCCTGCTGGCGAAACAACTTCTCATCAACGGCTTGCAGCTCTGCTCGACCGCTGGTTGCGTTAGGATTAATTTTGCTGACAAAAGCGCCCTCGTTGTCGGCTGGCCCAACTAGCGGCTGCGCGAGAACCTCGTAGGCCAGGTTGTGCCGAATCTCGCGCTGGCCTGGGCGCACATAGAATGACAATGCGGTGTGCTCGGGTCCGGTGTATCCGCCAATGTCTGGCGCTGTGTCTACCGTGTATTGCCGCACGACCGGCTGTGCATACTTTTTCTGAGATTTAGTCTGGGATTGTGTCTGGCAACCGTTATCACTCTCGCTGCCTGAGGATTCCGACGCATACTGGTTTAGCGCATCCATTGCTAAGTTCTGTATAAAAATTATATATTGGTTGTAAGGGGAATATGAATCTGTAGTTGTTTAGAATAGACAATTTGTTTTTTAGACAAAAATCTGTGCAAAAAAATATTATTTACATATTTATGCCTAATCTAAAAACAAAATGTATGGGCAAGTCATGTGTTACGTTTTATATTTTTATATTTTGTCCACAAATCCGGTTAGCGATATTGATGAGTTTGAATTTTTATTTTGTTGTCATCTCGTTTCTGTTCTTCAAATTCATCTTTTCTTTTATTAAACTTTTCCACTGCAATTTAAATTCATTCTACTAGGATGAAGTTTCTCAGCCTAACCCTCATTGCGCTTTCCTTCGCGTTTCTTCTAGTCATCGGTGACTCGGCACCCGCAGCACTAAAGCAACTTCAAATTGGAGTGAAATTCCGACCAGCCTCCTGTCCCCAGCGGACCTCCCTGGGTGACAAGATATCCGTGCACTACACAGGAAAGCTTCTGAGCACCGGTGAGGTGTTTGATTCGAGTCTTGATCGGAAAGAGCCTATTGAATTTACCGTCGGGCATGGGCATGTTATCAAGGGGTGGGATCAAGGGTTGTTGAATATGTGTATTGGGGAGAAGCGCCGGTTGAAGATTCCGGCTGAGTTGGGGTATGGGAAAAGGGGTCGCCGCCGGTTATTCCTGCAAGTGCTGATTTGGTTTTTGATACGGAGTTGGTCGCTATTAATGGGAAGACGGCAGATATGTTTGAGCATCAGGAGCTGTGAGAAGAAGAAAAAGTTGTTTCTAAGGCAAAGCAAAATGAAACTGTTACAGCCATTCATATATGCTTTTTTGGCTTAGAATAACACAAGCTGGAAGGGGATTTATTAATAAAATAACAGTCCTACTTACAAAATATAAATGTAAAAAGTTTATAAAATAATAACTCATTAAAAAAATCGGGAAATACAACATTACGTGTTACATGGCACTGCCAGTACTGTTACCACCATCAATACCGTCAGATAGTCCACTGTCAGACCAGTAGTGCTAACAAGAAAATCCATAAAGTACGCAATATGCACATACATATGCGCGCTCTGCACATTCCCACACTCCAAATCATCGGTCAAATTAATAGCAATACTGACAAGCCCAACAAGCATAAGCGCATTGTCTTTGCTCACTGCCACGGTGGTCCCAGAATCCCCCTGACAAGTGCTGCGGTTTGGCGTCAGGATGCTCGGGGTGCAGATTAGCGGGCCATTATTGTCCATAAAATTAAATCAAATTTCTGACACAAAGTGTGATTCCCAGTTACCACCACGACGCCCTTGAGCGCGGTCAGGTCCGTGGCTGTGCTTTCCTTCTTGCCCCATCCCATTGGTAACAACCCCTGGCCGGAATTAATTGCCCCTTATACACAGGCATTTTCTGCGCCTGCTTTCCAAACACTATCGTGTCTACCTCGATTACTGCCATATCTGCCAGCCCATCAGTTGCATCGTGGTTATAATCCGGATGTATAGTGATTTTCTTTGCCGTGACACTTATCTGCTTGCTGTATCCTTGTTATTATAGCCTATGTTTATACTTGCTGGTTTGGCAGGATTGTTGTCCTCGTCAACTACGCAGTGAGCGGCGGTGAGATGTGGTTAGGGGAGAGGATTGTACCGCCGCAGATGCTAGTAGCGGACTGGAGCGTTTGTTTCACGTAAACGCGCTGACCGCTAGTTCATCTGGCATGCTGACACCGTTGATTATTCGCTTGGTTATAGTAGAGGGTGCCAAGGAGGAGGAAGAGTAGGGGAGGCAAGTTACACAATGGTGGAGGAGCCCGATAAGTAAGAGTAGACATGCTGGGAGCATGTATGGTGTTGATATGTACATTTATAAATACAAAAGATATTACTGATACGCACAGCAAGCAAAAAAGCGTTAGATGTAAAGCGTAAATATGAAACTGGCCTGCAATAACAAACACACATATTTTAAGTAATAAAGTGTAGGATTAAAATGAAATGGAATGAATGAATTTCTAATGCTGTAGATGATAGTCTAAAAATATATTAATTGGGAAATATATAAAATTATGACGAAATGAACAAAAAGTAGTTAACCATAAAATAAATAAAATTGAGCCAACACATTGATAGAAAAATAGAAGGGCCAAAAACTGGTACTCTGTGTGGTAGTTGGCATCAGCTGCCAACTCGATTTTTCTAAATAAAATGTATATTATAAAAAGACATAGCAAAAAGGGATCCATTGCAAAATATATCACACCACTCTTATTTTTCCTTTTATATAAAACATGTCACGACTAATTTTTTTTTTACGGTACCAAGTGAATAAAAAAGAATAAAAAAGATAAATAAATCAAGACAAACCAAAAAAATTAATCCATAGAAAAAACAGAAACAAAAAGCTACTCGTCAACCTCGCCAAGTAAATACTCCTTCGACAACCCAGTATTTTTCATTATAAAGTCCAACTGATACGATATACGCACAAAAAACTCGGCACCTGTAGGGTTTCCACACGGAACTCGTCAATATTATATGTAGGCTGGTCAGACCCGCAAACATCATCTTTCCACCCACAGCAATTGCCAGGCCGGTTCCTGAATCACCCTGGCATGTGTCTGATACGGCGTGTTTGCGTGCAGGGTGCATATCTGCGGACCATTATTGTCCTTAAACTCAGGCACAAATCTCTGACACATTGTGCTGTTGCCAGCAATAACCAAGACACCACGCATCATATCCGGGTCCTTTGCACCGTCCTCCATTGCGCCCCAGCCCATTGCCAACAAATTCTGGCCCTCATACACGGGACCGTCGTAAATAGGCATTCTCTTGGTGTTCTTATTAAACCCAATCGGGTTTATCTTTACCACACCAATGTCAAACTTGGCATTGCGATTTGACGCAAAGTATTCTGGGTGAATTATAACGTCCAGCGCTGTAGCCTCAGTCTGCAGCCTACGGTCCTTGTTGTTATATCCGATGGAAATGTTTTTTGCAGGGTAGAGTTCGTCCGTTTGAATATGAGGCAATGGGCGGCAGTAACCGCGTAGTTGTTGGAGATGAGGGTGCCTCCGCAGTTGCTTTTTCCTGTGCCAATATAACGGTACACGGCGACAGTTTCCGGGGAGAGAGGGTCGGTCATGTTGAAGCCGTTGATAATGCGCTTTTCCAAGTGTGGGATGGAAGCCCGGAGGTGAGGTGGAGGGACATGGTTGCCAGGGCAAGGCACAGGAATGCCGTATGTATGTGTACATGATTACTGGTATTTAATTAATTGTGTAAAAAAAGGACCTGCCCGATTTATGGCAATGTATTTGTAAATATAAATGATGACAAAATAAAGAAACAAAACTTCAACTACAAAAACAAAAACAAAACCTCGTTTGTATTATTTATCTGTAAAAAAGCGACAGAATGACCCACTGTGCTGAAAAGACAATAAGGAAAGGCAGTCAAGGCGTGTGGACAATTTCAAAATAGAAAGGAATATTTTACTCCATGATATAAAGAAAAATGCATGTGAGCATTTAAAAAAATGTAATCACCTTAATACAAGCATGTATCCGTACTGCAATACCGCTCGGGCTCGGGCTCACCCCCAGCAGGCCCAATCATATCGCCTAACCGCAGCCGCTCTCCTCCACACCCTTAATTCGACTAACCATCGCCGGTACATCACCTCATCCACAGCCTCATAAGGCATCTGCGGAAACGCGGCTCCCCCAGGCACTCTTGGCAAAAAGCTAACACTCTTAAGCTGATACTGATAATACTCCAGCGCCCGTGCTATCTGCGGACCCTCCGTCTCCGGATCAAAAGTCACTGTACACGACACCTGGTTATCCGACCAGCACCTCTGCAGCAGCGCTGCCAGGGCCAATTGCTCCCACATTGACACTTCACTGAGCCCACGCATGCCCTCGCCGTGATCCACAGGAAACTCCACAACCGCCGCCGAGAGATCAACGGAATCCGGCTGCACACGATACCCTGCGCGCTCAAGGCCGGCAGCAGCGCGGAGGTAAGCGCAAGCCGGACACGGCGGATGCAGAAGCGCGACTCCGGGTAGTGCATCCCAGGTGTGGCGCCAGCCAACAGGGACACAGAGCCAGAAGGCTTGACGCTGGTGATTTTGACGGACTCGGGCACCCCATTGCGCGCGACAGCCTGTGGTCAATATTCCGCACGTGCGCGTACGCAATATTCAGCCACCGGTGCAGCTCTCCAACGCCGCGTGCCGAAATGAACTGCGCAATGCCAGAGACGCTGGTGCCAATGCGGCGATTACGCAGAAGCACGCGGTTGGTCTCAGGCCAGTGCGTGGGCAGCAATGTGACAGTCTTAGCGTACAGCACGGCGCTCTCCAGCGTCACCAGAAAATCCTCCAGCGTCGCGTGCCTGTGTGGAAAGGTTTCGACCAGGCAGCAAACCTCGTAGCTCTCCAGGCTCTGCTCGCCGCAGGGATTGGCGCCCTCCACCAGCGCGTCACGCCCGGAGCGCCCATCATTCAAGCGCCCAAACTCCCGCGCATTCTCCATCCACTGAAACCCAGGCTCGCCGTTCTCTCTGACGCGCTGGCATACTGCATCGTAGGACATTCCAATTGCGCAAGCACCGAGTTGTTGCTTGTCCACCCAAACGCCGCGCGCCGCGGGTTTGCCGTGTAATCTTTCAGCGCAACGAACTCTGCGTCGTCAGGGTCGCCAAACGCAATCTCCGCTGTGCGTCGCACGTTGCCTGAGACACGCAGCGGCCGATCAGGTTCATTAAATCGACGATCGCCGTGGCCGACAGCGGACGGCCGGTGGTGCAGTCGAGGATATCGCGGATGCTGGTGTGCAGCTCTTGCAGTGGCGCCGGTCCGCTGCTGACTCCGCCGAACCCGCGGATCGGCTGGCCAGCGGCCGCACGAGCTTGTAGTTGAAGTCCCACTGGCAGTCGGCGGCCGGGTCCAGGTACGAGTCGATCAGCCGGGCAACCGACTCGACCCACCCCTCGCGCGAATCCGGAATCACAAACTCGCGCCGCCGGCGGCCCAAAACAGACTGGGCAACATGATGGTCTGCGCAGCCACCTGTGCGCCCCGGGTATCGAACCCAACGCCGACGCCGAGCATCGCAGCATCCATCAGGAACGCAAACGGCCGCGACGGCCGCGGATCCTCCCACATCTGCCGAGTGCTGACAAAGGCGCAGTTATTGAGCGCCGCGTACAGCCTGCGCTCCTCCGTCACTACACTGCCCATTGCCCAAAGCCCGCGCCCAGGCGGCAGAAACTTCATCTGGAAGATTCGCTCGTACATCAGCTGCGCGTCCCGCTGCGCCCGCAAATTGTCCCACGGAAGATGGCTTTGGCGTCGCCACTCTTGTTGCCGTCGGAACGTGCCGGTGACGACGCGTGCGACTGTCTCGAACCACTTTTCGCTTACATTGTTGGGTTTTGGTCGGGAGTATGTGCGCCGATAGACGACTTCGCCGAGCCCGTTGAATCCGAATGGCGGGGAACGGTGGCATATTGTGAGACAAAGGCGCTGTTGAGTGTGAATGGATTGAGGATGTCTGGTGGTTGTGTTGAGTATGAAATATGTCGCCTGCTTGTGGTGATAAAGGGCTTTTTTGGAATACATGATAGGATTTTCGCGCAGTGGCAGCCACAAGTGTCATTTTCTGCATCTATATTATTTAATATAAAGTACTAATACGGATATAAGTTTGTACAAAAATACAGGGAAAAAGTCTCAACTAAAGCAAAACCCAAAAAGGCAATGAAATTGACATCAGCGTAAACATCATCCCGTCTCCTCAAAATTTAAAAAAAAAAAGTGAAGAATGAATGATGAAATAAATTTTAACTCCGCAGTCGAAATCACATTTTTATAATGGGGGAGGTTAATATTTCATATGAAACTTTAATTCAAAATCAACAGAATTCAACAAGAAAAAAATCAAAACTACATGTCCTCGATCTCAATGTCCGACGTGGGCTCGCCACGTCGACGGTTATACGTCGTGTTATTCTCAGCCACCGACAGATCGGCTGACGATGCGCTTGCGCTGGTAGCTGTCGAAGCCTGCGACGGCGACAGCGACTTGAGTTCCCGAGCGACACCCTCCTTGCCCTGTGCATCATCGCCATGCTCATCACCATCGTGCTGAACAACAGTTCCAGGGACAGGCGCAATATTCGACATAAGCATCTTGCCAGCTCTGACCAGCCTTGCCTTGCGCGCAATCAAAAACAACGAAATCACCCACCACATGAATGCAATCACGACGTTGACCGTAATGGTGTAGTGCCACCTCTTGTACGACCCGTCTGTGAGCAGCGTGCGGATGGAGATACCAGTGTTAAAGAATGGAAATGCAAAGATAATCCGGAAAAACCTGTTGTTCATCTCGGCACCGAACAATCCAGCACCAATATTGACCATCAAAGTGATAAAGTACCCACCAAGAAGGAACCGCGGATGCACCAGGCTCTGCATGCACTCGATGAAGAACGTAAAGCACAGAGTATTTAGCAGAATCAGCCCGTACAGGGCAAAAAAATCCTTGGCGTTCGGATCCCAGGTTGGGCCGGAGAACACAAAGATAATCCCAATGACTTGCATGGTGATGACTACTGCGGAGATCATGTTGATGACAAAACGCAGCGCGATGATCTGTGGAATCCGAAGTTGCTTGAAAAACGGCTCCTCGATGGTCTTCCACATATTCGACGGCACAAACGCCCCGGTGACCATGCACAGGGACATGCTGACTGTCAGAATATACATAGAGAGGTCAAAGTGATACGGGGCTATATTGACCACTGTATTGCTGAACGGCAAAACCAGCGCCTGCGGGTTCGCGCGCTCCAGAATGGTGGCCGCAGATGTGCCCGACTGCTTTATGGCGTTTTGGAAGACAAGCTGGGCAAACGGTGCTTCCAGCGCCGCCAGCGCGCCGGTCACAGCCTTGGTCACTGCCGCCACCTTAAAGTAATGTCTGACTCCTCCGAAAACATCGTCACAACATCCGTCGGCACATACTCCTTCCCGCCCTCGTAGCCCTCGTAAGGTTCTGGCCGAACCCCTCGTTAATCACCACGCCGATCCAAAAGTCACCATCCCACACGGCCTTCCGGATTTCCTCCTTAGTCGCGAGCTCACTGCGTTGCGTGTAATCAAAGAGTTTTGGCATCGTGGGTATGTCAAACTGCTTGATGAACGTGCTGCTGAGTGTGCGTGAAATCTCCGAATCGTCGAGATTGCGGAATACCACTGTGCCGGCTTTCATGTGCCGGGAGGGGTCGTAGCCAGTGCCGTAAAGGAAACTGATGGAGATCCAGAAGACGCATGTGAAGACTAGGACCATTTGCCAAATGCTCTTGAGAAAGGACATTCGGATCGCACGTAGCTCCGGCGAAAATAGAGAATGCAGCGTTTTCTGCCGCTCTTTGTGTTGCTGCAGAAGCATGGTTATGGATAATATTAATAGGAGAATATCAAAAATAAGATCGATGGAATAATAGAATACAGTAAACAAAACAAAAAGAGTAGTGGAAAAGAGTAAAGAAATGAAAGTGGGTGGGTTATTTTTATAGCTTTTTATAAACAAAGTTATTAAGAGTAAAAAAATGTTTGGCAGCGGAAAACAGCTGAGCAGAAAAAAATGGCCTTTTCTATTTGTTTGTAAATGTGTAACCTGACTTATTTTGTTGTTGTCAGCAGCCCTATCCCCCTTTTTATTTCCACGGATCCGAAGAGGCCAAAATAGGCAATGAAAAACAAGCGATTGGTTTAATTTGATAGCCGGGTTGGCTAGTTGGTTGGCTGGGAGGTAAAAATAGAGAAAAATGATCAAGTTCGGGAAAAAAACTTAAAATCTTCCATCTTGTCTCCAGAAACAGAAATGTCTTTATTTATTTATTTATTTTTGGTTGGGGAGCTGGGAAGGTAGAAGAGCTGAAAATGTCACATTTCCCACCAATAAACACCAATAAACAACATTGAACACGTACCCTGAGCGGTCCAGAATATAAAAAGAAAGCATGCCCACTCAATCTGCTAAAGATAAACTCAAGACGAAATGCCCTATTAATTTTTTCCGTAGTTTACTTTTCTACTCTTTGTAAGCCCAACTCCGTCCCCCTCGACATGCATGGTGGTGGGTTATCGGAAGGAATTCCGTCTCTGATTGTTGGGAGTTTCCAATTATCCTATCTCTCAACCCATCAAATCAATCGATATTGTTTGTGCTCCACAAACATGAATTTTTTTTTGCAATCCAAGTCCGAATAATATATGCTAATAAATATTTCTTACAGGAGATACTCCTGCGCTCTAAATAATTTCACGTACTTTTTTTACACTTAATTTTTTGTTTTGCTCGACACAATCCCTGACTCAGGGCAAAGGATTCCTCAATTAGAATCATTAACAACCGGGTCGGGAAGCATTTTCGAGTACATTGGCCGGTTAGCCAATTCCAAAAAAGCCGCAGCTTCAGGGTTAGTGTCCAGCACCGAACCTTTCCTGCCGCCAACTTCGTCCAAGCGCTCAGACGGCCGGACCAGCCAGGCCTCCACAACATCCACAGCAAACTCAGTTTCTGTCGACAACTGCTGCGACCCAAATGTCGCTGCAGGGTTCGAGCACCCACGTGTAAAACTGCTGTCAATCCATAATCCAAAGTGGCCTAGCTGGCCCCCGGCGCCAAGCCCATTGGGAAGCGTCTTGGTCGCGTAGTTGAAATACTGGTAGTGATTGTTGAACCCCGTCGTCCGGAAGATATTTAGCCCGAGGGGCGATTCCTTGGAAAGAGAGAATACAAAATTCGAGGGTGAGCCGTGCCAACTTGGGCGCCGCTCAAGGTCGTTGTCAAAGTAGGCGCCAAAGATGCGCTGCTGCTTTGGGTATTTCGATTTACGCTGGCCCCTTCGGTGGTTTCTCCAGCATCCGCAATGGGCGTGGTTTCCTGCACGAGAAGCAAAACGGCACCGCGTCGTTCAATTGTGCTCTGGAAAGAGCTCCAGCTGCGGCCATCGCGGCTGCTGGAGTACACGCGGTCCCAGGAGCGCCTGGACTCCACAGGAAGCTCCCGACACAGAGCCCACGTGAGCATCGGCGTAAGCAACACAGAGGCAGGGCTGCTCTCCCTAGTCCATAAGCTTACAATGGCTTTGGGTATCCGCGGTGCGTTGAGAGATTCCCGGTCGCGCTGCCGCGGATGACCACCCGCGAGTCACCGTAGATTGTGTGCGAGATTGCTAGATTGAATAGCTGCGGGAATACGGCGCTGCCCATCCACCATGCGCGCCATGACCCAGGATCAACCCCGCCAGGAGTGGTCGCCATTTCCAGCCAACTGTCCGCGCACTGCACCCACGCAGCCTCAGACTCCTCAGGAGCACCCAACAGAGCGGCGAAATACCATCAGGGGGTCCACCGAAGAGAATCTTCACAATGGCGTCCCTCGGTTGGGTCAAGCACCAGCCAACCGCCCAGCTCTCCGAGTCCACCGGAATATTCCAAACCGCAAACATTGCTCGCTTAATTGTCGCGTGGACGAACCCGCGCAATGATAACCCGGGCTTCTCAGTGCAATCAAGTTGGGCAAATGCGTAGATTACTTCGGGTTGGGTGTGCTTGTCGCTGTGCAGGAGCCGGGACAGTCGCCGCCTGGCTCAGCTTCATTATTGCTGGTGTTATTGGGTTTCAAGTAATGGATCATGTAGTCTTGGAAACTCAACCCATTGGTTGGTTCTGATTGACGTGGTTTTAGGAGAGCGGTGAGCGCAGCTATCTCTTGCTCGCTTAATGACTATCCTCCCATTCATCGCCATTTGCTGCGCCAGATGATGACGACTGTGATGTAAAGTTACCCATTGAATATATAAATGTAAATGTAAATGTAAATATAAAATTAACAACTTTTTTGCTTGCCGCTGGTAAGTACCAACGCGGTATACAAATGATTTATCCTTTTGGCTTGCAACATGTCATGTATGGGCAGCACACACGTGTACCAGCGGCAGCATATCTGTGTTTCTCTATAGTCGCATTGATCTTTTTAAGCACTCTGATACAGCCTTGTCTTTTTAATTTATTTTGTACAAGGTAAAAGCCACAATTTATTTCTTTTATTTATAAAACATTCGATTATTTGCTCTACTATTTTTTATTTGCTTCTTGTAAATCATACATATGCAGTAACAATGACATTGTGGCGTTGGCGTGAGTAACATTTTGCACTCCCCTAAAATTGGCAGACCAACAACAGATTATTGACAAATGTTGACAATTAAATTTTTTAATACGACAAAAATAAAAAGGAGAGCGGGCATGGCCAACTCAATAACCAACCCACCAACGCCCTTGTTTGCTCTCCTTTTCTCTTCTCTACTTGAAACCACTTTATTTATCACTATCGCCAGCACAAGAAAAGCTTTTATCTCATCCCGAGAAGAACAGCCATATATGGAAGATTTTATCAGCACCGTCGAAAACCAAGCGATCCAGCTGCATCCATGGACACTCAGGCAGCGTTTCTCAACGTACCCTACCACTTTTTTTTGCCAACACCGATGCCAAGCCTGAATTCATGCCGAATGAAGTGATCCGCGCGGCATTCTACATGGCACTCAAGCAGTTTCCCATCCTAGCAGGGTACCTACGCCCAGACGGCGGCGGCCAAACATGCGTAGTCATTGACCGCAAAGATCTCAACATGCCCGAGTACAAAGAGTCCACAAGCAACATCCACCTAGACACTCTTAGAGACAGCAAGTTCCACCACACGTCGTGGCCGCAGGCTCTCCACAACCGGTGCAATCACAAAGGCCGGCGCCGACGGCCGCATAAAAATGATCAACGTGCATATTGTGCGTCTGAAAGGAAACAGCGGCGTCGTTCTGTTTGTCAACATTCCGCACTACGTCGTCGACGGGACCGGGTTCTTCTCGTTTGTCGAGCTCTGGGGCACCCTGTGTC
Source organism: Kickxella alabastrina (assembly GCF_025024165.1). Taxonomy (NCBI): domain Eukaryota; kingdom Fungi; phylum Kickxellomycota; class Kickxellomycetes; order Kickxellales; family Kickxellaceae; genus Kickxella; species Kickxella alabastrina. Next base: position 107,728 of record NW_026251505.1, on the reverse strand, counting down.
GGGCGCTTCGCACCCAGGATCACGAGCTTGCGCTGCGCGCTTCCGGCCGTCAATTCGGCTTTGACCGCAACGTTATTGCGCGCAATTTGCCCGAAGGTCGCAAGCCGCTGGATATGACACATTGCGGATCTACACGGGCTTTAACCCAATTGCTGACTGGCTCGCGTGGCTGTCCCCCAATACCCGCGCCCAGCTTTTGGACAGGGCCAAGTTCGGCTCAGATATTACTTCGCACACTTTCCGCATACCGCGGGACTCCCTGGAGGCCCTACGCGCGCTGGTTGCCACGCATATGCCCGATGGCCAGCAGGTTATTGCTACGCATGTGCTTGCCGCACTGCTGAGCAAGACTGTCGCCCAGGCGCACAAGAAAAGCCGCGATCAAAAGACATTGCCAGTGGCAAATCTGCCGGAAGTGGTGTCGCAGGGATGCTATCTGCACTTGTGTCATCTTTGCTCGGCCTAGTTCTGGGCAAGGAGACCCATCAGTCCTTGAATCTGCTCGCCGACATGCGCCATCCGCTGGAACTCACGGATAAAAGCTACATGGGCAACGGGCTGATTCCACACAACACACAGTGTCGCTGGCAATGCTCGAATCGGCCACCAGCCCTGAATCCCTGGCTGAGGCGACAGCCACAGTTAGCAGGATCTACGCCGGCGCTGATGCGCAGCTTGTCGGCAGCTTTGTCGATATGATTGCCGCTCGACCATCTTGCTTTACGCGGCCAATGGTGTATTTGGCCACTCACCCGACGTCGCTCGTAATCACAAATGAGACTACGTTTAAGCTTTATGCGGCCGATTTCGGCGATGGATTGCCCGAATGGGTATGCACGATTCCCTCGTTTGTTGCCAACTTTGTCGGTTTTTTGCCCAGCCCGCCTCCAAGCACAGATATCGTTGTCAATATCACGATGAAAAGCCGGGTGATGAAACATATTCTCCTGGACAGTTTTTGGAGAGACATTGCCACTATTGTTTACTAATCTAGTTATTCAAATTTAATGACATTGTCATTTTTCCCAGCCAAAGACAGCCCTTGTCGGCTCGTGTATGCAAATTATGTGTTGTTCTTCAATAGCAGGTGGCGTCACCATAAATGCCAGTGACACCTTGACTATTGCACATAATGGTACAATACATTTTTTGACAACTTCAAAAAACAAACAAAACAAAACATAAATGCGTTGAGAAAGTGTATCGCCCGTCAAAATATTTTTCAATGGATACACCCCTCCCCCTCCCACCTGAATAAGTGCAGTATAGCGATTTCATATCAACTGGGTGCTTCCCCTATTTCCGAGTAACATCTTAACGTTTACATCATCGCTTCATTTTTTTGTAACGCCAGTCGAAACGCCCAAAATTTCCAAGAGCAAGTTATTTTTGTTTTTTTGCTCTCATTTTAATTATACCAAATATTTGTAATGTATATTTACTTTCATACACAACTTTATTAACTTAAATTTACAACCAGTACATGAGCCTCCGCCAGAATTGATAGCCACTGGTGCCAGTAGCAGCAAAATCAGCTTAAGCCTAAGCAGCAGCAGCATTGTCTACCAGAAAGCAGCGCATGATGTCTCGGGCACAAAAGTTATTGGCGCGGGTACCGAGTTTGAAGGCACGCTCAACGCGGCTCTGACAGGCATCAAGAAAAAATGGTCACTGAGTGGCGGCCCTTCGACAAGATCCTCATTATTGTCAGCGTGTTTTCACCAACGTTATTTTAGCCACAGACTCTAGCGCAGCACCACAATTCAGCCCAAGGTCCTCAGTGATTTTAATGCCATGACGCGTCCCGGTACTATTGCCACATTGTTTTTATGTTCATTGCTGGCACTCATCCTGTTTTTGCCAAGATTTCTGATGTCTTTGGCCACTTGCATGCGCTTATTCTGGCCATTGCTCTGCACATGCTGGGCTTGATTTTCTGTGCATCGGCTAAACGCTTTCCGGCTATTTTTGCTAGTACTGCAATTGCCGTATTAGGTAGTTCTGGCTACGAAACTCTGGTAGCTATTATTCTGGCTGACATTCTTCTCGTCCATCTGCGTGCTGTCATCGCCGCTTATGTGTCTATTCTATTTATGACCAACTACTACTTGGATGTTGAGGTTGACAAAAGTCTGGTTGACAGGTGGCATTGAGTATATAAAAATTTGGACACCTTAACTATTGCCTGCTCAATGCCGGAATTCTACAGCCGGTACTTTTTAGACAAGCGCACACATGTAACCTTGCGTACTATGGAAAGCACCACTGTAATGAAAAGAAGTTCATGCTTAAGCACTTCTCAAACGCAATAATAGAGATGGACGTTCCCGGACTCATGTCATCTGCGGCAGAATCATTGTTATTCTGCGCCCTTGGGCATGCAGCTCAATATCGCCTATGGCTGGGGCAGCCCGTATGCCATTGCACCCTTGGCTATCGGCGTAGTTGCCTTGGCCTTTTTTGTCTACTATGAGAGCCACTTGGCCACGTCTCCCGTTGTACCGTTCAAGCTATTCAAGTCGCGCAATTTTTCTTCTCTATGCTATCGGCGCACTATTCTACTTTACTTTGAACGCTGCATCCTTTTTTAATCCTTTTATCCAGGTGACACGCGAGGTGCCCGCGCGCATGGCCATGCTGCTGCAGCTGGCAAGCGCTGGAGATATTGTGGGTATGTTTTTTGGTGGCTGGGCAATACAGTTCTCCAAGCGGTACCGCCGCTGGGCATGGGTTGGGTGGACAATGAGTTTTATGTATATTTGCTTGTTGCTGTCTTTTGCAGTAGTGACAAAATAACTAATGCTGAGATTGCTTTTGTACAGTTGTTTTTGGGTATTGGAAACGGCATTGTTATCAGCTGTGTTGGCATTAAATCCAGCATCTGTCTCTTCTGTGGGCCTAACGATTACTATTACGCCTTACGGCATGGCCACTTACCTCGGCTGTGTTTTAGGGGAAGGTACCTCGACAACAGTTTGGGTCAACGTGTTGCCGCCAAAGCTCCAGGGTAGGATGACTTTGATGTGGATATCTACAGCATAATCAACATTACATATTTTTTGAGTTGCCCAAGGGCCAGTGGGTCATTGTCCAGGACCCTTATACTAGCACGCAGAAGATTCTGATCGTCTGTGGCATCATTTCCATGTTATTGCTAGGATTGAAATGCTAGGTCTCACGCCCTATGATTTATCGAGAAGCCCCCAAAATATGTCGGTTCTGGCGAGCAGAGCGCGGCTGCGATTAGTGTATCTAATGGTTCAAACGACGACACTGCTGTATTGTCCAATAGCGAGCTTTCTGTCGACAAGGTTTAAATAATATAGTTTGTTAGTAATCAATATATATATATTTCATTTCACTTCAATTCCAAATAGCCAATTGCCACAAAAGCATTAATGTACTGAGACTAAAACGGGCTGTGTTGGCAAAATATATTATACATTGGTATTTTAAACTTTTAAAAAGCGTTCTGCTTTGAAAAGCTGAACTTGACAGGCTTTAAAGAAAAAACTTTTTTTAAATATGATTGGCATCTCGTGAGTTTTAAAACCATTCTTGGAGAGCGTACGTTTATGTGCATGCAATCCCTTTGTGTTGATCTTCTTTGCAGGAACTAAGGTGTGTGGATAAAAGGGACAGAGTGACACTCTGTTATTCTTTTTGTTGCGGAATTGGTGGTTTGAAATCTATGCGATAACACATGAAATTCCAAGATTTGTTCTCAGACAAAAAAGTAGTGTAATTGTCCGTTCAAGGCACGAGTGCGCTCGTCCAGCCAAGTCGATCTCTTTTGTTGTCCATTTAAATGATTTTATTTTGGTACAAAGAAGGGCTTCCCATCGCAGTTACTCCAGTTGAAAATCATGACCATTTTTAGTCAAATCTTGATAATCGGCTGATTTGGCCTTTGAGACCAGGACACATTGCAATGCTAAAAGGAAACATTGTACATCGTTCTTTTCGGTCAATCGCTCGTGAAACTGATAAATGACCAATGAGTGTAGCTGGTTGCACAACCGATGATACCGCTTTTGGACATCGGGGGGTGGTTTTTTTAAAAACATTGCCGACAGCGCACGCATGCTGGTCTAGAGATTGCTGAGCAAAATAATATTTGTGGATAAAACCCCAGAAGTAAAAAGGCAACGTGGCTTGTCTCCTTCAACAAGCATTCTGCCGGCACTTCCGAGGAAAGCAATAATCAGGGTGGTTAGTTATCCTGAGACGCCTTGGAGCAAAGCCACTGACATACAAAAAGAAGCAGATACGGTCGTACTAAGTTTTTGGTCTAGCTTCCTCATCTATTATTAATCATTAGTATTTTTTTCCACCCAATTTCATTTTTAACTTTTTATTTTTCATTTTTAACTTAGCACTTATCCCTTATCACTTTTAATTCTTCATCACTTTGCTATTGCAACTTGAGTAATTCATTTTATTAATTATATTATCACATATTTTCATGTCTCTCGATTTGGCTTTGCTAGAAACGCTGCCTCCGCTGCAAGGCGAGGACAGATTAGAATTCCTACATAAAATAACAAATATCAAGATAGATCCGATCGATGGCAGGGACACTGCCACGATTGCCATATGTGCCGTTGTGTGCGCATTGACATTCATATTCGTCGTTTTTGTCTGGTTTAATCGGAATTATCGGCCGCTGCGTGCTAAAACAATCAAGTTGTGCACACTGATGCACATTTCCGCGGTTATATGGACTGTCGGGGACTTTGAGATGAACGGATTGATCGAGTTGACAGGCCCGTGGAAGCACTGTCGCTTCTGGGTTGTTTGGGTCCGTATCCTCTTTAACTACATATTTGTCTGCCTCATTACACTCCGCTTTTATGCCCTCGACCGCATCTTCATTCAAGGAAAGCCCTACAAGGGCCTCGCACTTTATGCCCCGGTTGCTGCTCTCTCTGTCATCCTGTTGGGATACTGCCTGCTTTGTCAGTTTATGAATCCGGAGAACGTTGTTGTTTACGTCGACTACGCGCAGATATGTATGGTCAACGACGGCTACAGATACGCCAGTGTGGGTCTTTTGTGGATCCCGTGGATAACCAGCCTTGTTCTTGTTTACCGCTTGCGCAAGATCAAGACCAGCTTCAACGAGCTGTACGAAACTCTGTTCACCTGCTGCCTGGGCTTTTTAATTCTGGTCAAGTCCACAGTTGTTCACGCAACACATCCTTACTACGTCTTCAGCAGAGTCTTTCGCCAATCCGAGACACTCATCGACTGCATTGCCACCAACCTTATTATCTGGATCATGCTTGCGTACCCGGCCTATCAGTGCATGTTCCGCAAGGATGCATACGACAGGGAATGGGCGCAGAAGCTGCGCACGGACGGATACCTCCAAAAATACTCTGTTGAGTTTGACTCGGCACCGCTTGAGAATATAAACTGCTCAAACATTGAGGAGACCATGTTCGAAAGAACAAAAACAGGAAACAAGTTTTACTATGACAAGGACCCGATGCACGCCCTCAGGATGCTGGTTCAAAATGGGGGCAACATCCTGAGACCAGCAACGGCTATGACCAACGACAGCACCTTTGAAGCACCAGTTGCCGGTATCAGCTTCCAAAACAATCATTTTTGCTCCATAGAATCGTTTGATCTTGAAGCCAATCCGCCCATCAAATATCCCAGACGCATTATTTAGGCGTGTGGCTTTTTTGTATCTGTTAATATTTCTACCATGACAAATTTTCAATATTATTACTTATTCGTTCTATTCTTATCTTGCACTCTAAAATTCGTATATTTTTACAATGTATATTTATTTACTCTAAACTCGATACAAAGTGTATAAAGCAAGTATTATACAAAAACTAATTAAAATGCGGCTCAGCCATGGGATAGACTCTCTGGCGCTTGCGGGCTGGATTCTTGTCGCTCTGTTTAGGAATGTGTTTAGCTATAAACCTGTGCGCAGGCATAGAGTAGCTGCGCCGGCGTTTTTGATTGAAACCAGGTAAATCACCAAACTCCAAGTGGTTAATTGGGCCAGCTCCAGAAAAATCGGCAGACTCGTAATGCGCAGGAGTTGGCACGACTACCGATGCCATGCTCATCATTTGAGGCTGAGATTCTTTGTAGCACATTATTTTTAACTGCTTTGTCTGAATCTCCCACTGCTTGAACTTTTTGATGTACTCTGAATACTCAGCGTTGTACTCGCTGCAAAACCTTTTTTTCCCCTCAACTGTCTCGTTGCGCCAATACTCGGCAGCAATACGCGAGAGATCGGTCTGGGTGGCATTGGGAAATAACTTTTTGATTCTGCTAGAATTGGCGCACCTGTATCTAATAAAAACATTGTTGGGCTTTGCTGGCTTGCCATTGAGACTGGTATTAGAGTTATTTTTGGCGGACTTTTTTTGAGCAATTCTTTTGGTGGGTTTTTGAATGGGTACGGTTTTTGGAAGAGTGATGATGCTGTGGCCAGGAATGTGCTCAATGTACAGCTTGCCGTTGGGCCCATATATTTGGTCAACAGGCCGCTTGACAAAAATATCGGTTTTGCAGCTGTAGTAATAGACAAATGCTTCAGACTCGCCGAGAATACGGCTATTGGTTGTAAACTGAGGAATTTCATTATCGCTACTATCATTGCTGTTATCGTTGCCGTCGTTGTTGTGAGTGGGCATGCGCGGAATAGGCAATGAGTGAAGCGGCTGGGATGGGCTAATTGGCGTCAATAAACCATTTATTGGCGGCAGAACTAAGTGCTGCGCTTGAACTGTTGCGGGTGAAAACATTGAAGACGGAGATGACGCTGAAGCCAACGCAGCTGAGAAGGAATAAATGGAAACGGAGCGAGAAGGCAAAATAAAGGGAAGATCGGGTGCAAAGGTGTCTCTTTCGGGTGAAGAGTGATGGTAGTTTTGAAAGTTGTCCATTCGCAAAAAAGATATAATAATATATAATAAAAAATGGTTGAGCAGACGAGTTGGAATAAAAAATAAAACAAGCTGTGTGAATATGGAATACACAAAGTATTGCGCAGTGCCGTCAGCCGCCTTATTTATAATTAATGGGTGCAGTCTGTTTTTATTGCAAGTATTAAACTGATAAAGTGTTGCGTTAAACATTTTGCCAATGTTAATTGTAAAAACAATATTATCGTGTTTGTTGAATCTGCTTACATGCATAGCTGTACCTCAAATAAAAAGCAGAACATACAATACAATTTCAAAGACAAAGAAGATAATTAAATTATTTACCAGCTACAGTAATCATCTGTATTGAGAATCGTCGCATTAATATACATACACAGCCATATCTGCTTGTTCACAATGCACACTTTAGTTTTGACACGCAAAGATAATAGGGCAAAGCAAAAAGGGGGAGACATTACGTTTAAAAATGCATGTATCTGCAGCATTGACACCAACTAAATAAGCTATCAATCACACTTATTTTGCATTAAAAACCAGCCTCAGATTCAAAGTTGGTTTCCATTGCTAAACTAGTTTATTTAATTATTTTTGTAAATTCAAAACCAATTTTTACTGATAGGCAACAAAGATTGCTAATTTAATTTGGTTGGGCGGATAACCAATTCACACATGTTAAATGCTACTGGTTTGTAGCGCTATAAAAATTGATCATGTGTTGGCTTTTGCCATACCTTAAAAATAAAATCCAAAAAAACAAAAGTTGTCTTTGTATAGATTTAGTGTGTCCATCCCGCTGATCAGGACTACTCCTTATGTACATGTAGCAAAGAACGAGAGTGTTTTTTTGTTTTAAAAAAATAATGCTGAAAACCATGAGCGGGTACTCTTTTATAATATTAAGTGACAGTAAAAAAATTGTTCGCCCGCTTTGACTGACAGCTGGGCACAACTAGATTATTATTTTTCAAAAATACAGAATAGTATTGGCCATAGTCTGATAAAAGCTACTCTAACAACCAGCCCTATTATTACTATTCAAAACTATTCAAAACTAATGCGGACGCCCATCAATGTTATCACAACATATGCAAATAATGTGACCACCAAGCATGTGTTCATATAATTTGTAGGTGTGACAAACAAGTGCCAAGATTTTTAATTCCGATAGAAACAATGGAATCTACAATCTATTATAAAAAGAACATGCTGCCATGCTGTTCTCTTTTGAATATTTGTATAAATAACGCCATATAAAATTTTTTAAAATGGTTAGCCAAAAGCAACATTAAAAGACAGTTTGTAGTCTCCAACTGTTTCAATGTGCGCAATGTGTTGGCCAAAACAAAAAGTAGACTATTTTGGCAGTAGGAAGAGAGGAAACCAAAAAATAAATGCTTGACAATTTTTTATACTAATGCAATTTATTTTCTGTTAGTATCGACCATATATAATATAAAAACCAGCAGTCAGAGACTCGCTGTCAAACAACCTTTTATTTTAACATTATCACAATTTTATTATCACATTTTAACTATATTGTTGTTTTATTCAATCCAGACAACGTATATATTCTTACTCATGAAGTTTACCATTTTTACATTTGCATTTGCCCTCGCAGGAGCTGCATTGGTTACGGCCGCCGAAGATATCCATAAGCCATCCACTCGCAACGATATCCTGTACATTCCTATAAGCACACCTGTAGCAACCAAGACCACGTTAAACCGCCGCGATGAGCCTCAGATTACCTCAACAAGCAATCAGAATATCAAACAGAACCAAAACGAAATTGGACCTCTTGGTTTGGGTGATGAATTCCATAGTTGGAGCCACGATGGCAACAAAAGTGGTGGAGGACACCGGAAATCGCACAGTGGTGAAGGACACCGGAAATCGCACAGCGGTAAACGCTCCCGCCCATCTGATTGGTCTTCTCGTCATCCAAATGGCGGCCATAAAAAGTCCAGGGATGGAAACAACGATAGTATTGAAAATATGGACGATAATGAGGAACTCGGTGAGGGACTCAATGAGTAATTTGATCCAGTGGACGGTGAACACAATCTTGTTATTGATTATAATGCTCAATAACAAGATGGTAATTTGTTGTTAGTAGTTGTGGTGCCCAAGCCATATTCTGGATTTCTCTTCCCATCTTTAAGTATCAATATCGCCAATAATTTTATTATTGGTGTAATATTTCTTTCTGATATTGTTGGTGTTGCGCAGACTGAAGATATGGAAGTGGATGTCGAGGTCGAGAATCGCGAAACAGGTTTCCACCTGCGTGCCGATTGATAGGACGCTAATTGGATCATGCAGGCGTAAATTAGGGAGGCATTGCATTGATGCCCAAACATGCTCTCCATTTTGCAATGCACACGCATGAGCGTACACGCACAAAAACCACAACATTGACTTGCCAAGATACCGGTCTGCTCGCAGAAGATCCAGTTCTCACCAACGGAGCGCACAATTGACAATGTGCACAACAAAGGCGACAGGGCACATATATAAGATGAGGCCGGCGCTAGTAGTACTTTAAAAACATCAGTAATAAAACCTTTTATAAAATCACTCCTAACTTTTAACACTATACAACTAGTGCTCCTCACGCCCCCTCTTACTATAACATTGGTTTATATCAAATGCCAACAATACCTTTATAGTGCCGCCCACACGGTGTTGTTTATTTAGTTCCGTACCAGACATTTTTTATACTTTCGTATTTCAATTTCATCCCGTATACCCACACTCAGGCATTACAATACCATAAATTTAAACTAAAACACAGTTGTAATGTATGTTACGCAGCAGGATTGAGCAGTGGTGCCACCGATCCCTATAAACATTTGGCCAAACAGTCAAGTCTGGTTAATCAGTTGATTTCGATCAACCAACAACTACTTTTCAATGCCTACTATAAGAAATGTAAGGCAAATTTCACATGTAGCTTCCATGTGATTTGCAGCAGGTGCAAAAAATAAGTGTTTTATTATGCAAATAAAACGTGGTCAAGCTGTACTCTTTAAAAAATTTTAAAAAGAACAATCTTTTAATTTTTTTAAATTGTCATGCACAGCTTTTATTTATTTTTAATAAAAAATACCAATTTTTGATAAAGCCAACAAGCGCAAAATGTTGGCCAAAATAATGTGCATTATCCTTCAATTGAAAAATAAAGAGAATCATATTTTTGTTAAACATTTTTTTACCAACACCATTCTATCTCCATCCATGTCTACAATTTAGCGTATAAATAATTTGACCATGGTTTTCGTCCCTCAGAGCTTTTTTTACTTTTGCAGTTATTTATTTTATTACATTATATCTGGGTTATTGTTTTATTTAATCCAGCCAACGTATTTATTCTTATTCATGAAGTTTACTATTTTTACATTTGCACTCGCCCTCGCAGGAGTTGTATTGGTTACGGCCGCTGAGGATACCCACAGGCTATCTACTCGCAACGATATCCTTTATATTTCTCTTAGGATACCTGTAGCAACTAAGACCACGTTTAACCGCCGCGATAAGGCTTATGTTGCCGTGATTAGCGTAGAAGAGACTGATATTAAAACTATATGATTGGTAGTGGCCATGTCAAAAATCAAAAACAAAGTCTTAATATTGGTTGATGGCGATCAACTGATTAACCAGTCTTGGCTGTTTAGCCACACAAACAATAAGTCACACGGTGACCAAAGCAATATGCTTTCTACTCTTTACCTTTCACAGTGCATAGCACTTATTTATTAAATATACTTTATATTATTATAGTTTATATACACGCTCATAGAACGTTCCTATATTCCAACACTTAAACTAAATCCACGACAGGGCAAAAAGATAGTAAATATTGCAAAAGAAGTAAAAAAACAATTATTCAAGCGGTGGTGAGCACTTCTGTCTGTCGGGTTGATCCTTTCGTCATCCCCACATTGGTCAACACAAATCCGGAGCCGAATACAAAAATGGTACTCAGTAGCTTTTGCTTTGTTGTGCAAACTTTAGCCTGGGGCAAGGGTATTATCAATAACATGCATACCACTGTTATCAATAGTAAATTCTAAATATGTTTTAATGTTGTTTTGTTTAATTTATAAAATAATTGTTTATGTTAATTTTAATGTTAACGTAACCTGTGCTTGTTGGTAGTTGTAGACTCATTAGCCGGGGTTTTTGCACTATCTGTTTGATTTGAATAAAAGCAAGCATACCCACATATCATCCTCTAGACAACTAGTTACATAGTACCACTCTACACATATATGAAACAGCTTATATGTTTAGTACATATTGTACATACCGTGCACTTGAATGAGTAGATATGTATTCACTTGCACATTATAACGCAATTCAAAATCCATAGGTTGCCTATCTTGCCATCAGTCTATCCCTATATTGTTCTGTCCAGTAAGTTGTGTGCAACTAGGCTGGTTTTTAAAAATAAGACCAAGTGACATGCAAATTGGTCTGCTGAGCAATACATTGTTAGTCCTATTTTTTCCATCGGTTCCAACAACATCAATAATATATGCTATTTTAGAGCAACATGGATAATACACCGCAGTGCCGCATGTGCACTTTGCCGTGTGATATACAACAGGCGCTTTTGGTAAAAGCCAAGAGTTCGTGGTTTCGATAGAAATAAAGAATATTATATTATATTATACAAACTCCAGGCGCGATCACGTTGGTATTTTTTTTAGAGATGGCTTAAAAGACAGCTTGCTTAATTTTCCTTGCTGGTGTAGCTTTTAAATGTAAAATTATTGGACAGTCAATGTGTGCACATAGATATTATATGACAACTATTTTATTATTATTTTTTGCTTGGCTAAAAAAAATTGGAATAAGAAAAAATAATGGAAATAGAAAAAAATAGGAAACATTTATTTGCACATTTTTGTTTATGTAATAAGGGCCATGTTAGTTTTCTACAGGGTGGTTACCAATTGTATAAAACCCCTGAATGCAGAACCTCAATTCTCTACAAACATTTATATTTATCACCACTCCATTACAACCAAAACATTTTATTGCACTAATTAGTTTTAAACAAGGTATTTATTCTTACTCAAGAAGCTCTCTGTATTTGAATTTTTATTTGTCCTTGTTGGAGCCGCACTGGCTGCAGCTGTCAATGACGGGGGGAATGGTTTAGATAAAATAGGTGGGTTGAAAGATGTGTTTAAAACCCTCAAACCTACAACAAACATCAAACGTTATGAACAAGAAAACAAGCAAACACTGTCACTGCTGGCCACCAAGTATTTGTTACTAGCTCAATTGTCAAGCCCACCACTACTTCCCGGCACAACAACTATTGTCACGCCAAAACAACAAAGAAAACAACAACAAAACCATAATCAACAGAATCATTATCAACATTATACCGAGAGGCAAATACCACTGACTGGATTCCTAGATAGACCACTACATTACAAGAACCATATGTATTGATGGAGAAAAGGATTGCTTTAAAGTATTTTATATGAAATATGCTATTATTGTACAGCCTCATATTTACAGTTTGAATTATTTGCGTAGTCGATGTCTCCTGATAATAGGTAGGATGCGACCATTGCAAGCCCTATGATAAACAAGCTTGTATAATATATATAGGATTTTTGTAGTTTTTTGCAATGTAATAGGTTATTATGTGTATAATTAACTTAAATTCACATCTATGGTTTGTAACATAACTGCTACTGTAAGTAATTTTTATAAATAAATAAATAAAACAATTTGTTTCAAATGGAAAAAAAGAAATTTTGGGTATGGTTGTTAAATTACAAGTAGATATATAAAAATACATAATGAAAATAAAGCTATGCAGCAAAATATAGAAAATAAAGCTAAAACTTAATATATAATTCTAGACATATCAGCCTGCTGTCTAGGATCAGCAGGCATAGTAAAACTTCTCTGCCTAGCAAACGGCATTGGTGGGCCCCTTATTCTCTCAACCGAGCTTTCACGAGAATACTTTATTCTTGCATCACCTGAGACTACCGCCGTCCCATCAGACTGCGCGCCTCCATCCTCTTCCATATGCAAAAACTGCTGCTGTTGAGAGTAAAGCTCAAAGCGATGCTTTTTAACAGTTTTGACCTTTTTGGCCAACTCATACTGTTTCATTTCATCATTGTACTTTTGCCTGAAAAACACCTTTACCTCATCTGATTCGTTTTTCCAATGTTCTGCGACAATACGCGAAAACACCGTTTGGTTGAGTTTCGGGTACTTTTGCTGCATTTCCTTGACTTTGTGGCTGCGATACATGAAAAAGACGTTTTTTGGACGGTCTATTGTCTTGGCTTTGAGCTTGAGCTTGGTTATACGAGAGGGCATACGGGGCTTGGAGGGCGCGTAGATTATGTTGTGGCCTGGCAAGTGCTCGATGAAGATCTTGCCATCAAAGGCAATGAGTTGGCGGGCAGTAAATTCTGTGGCTTCCTCCGTGCTGTCGGTGGTTGTGCGGTAGATACGGCAGGTGGGTTCGGAGATTATATGCGAGGCTTGGGTAATTGGTTGCTGGTTGTTGCTGTAGTTGCCGCTGTTGCTCTGTGGTGACATGCTCGGGTAAGGTTGGCGAGGGGACATGTGGGGATTGCTGTGCATTGGGTTGCTCATAATCGGCATTGCGCCCTTGTGCGGGTACACCATGTGTTGAGGAATGGGTGCATGGTTGTGGTACTGGTCAGAGGTGTACTGAGGGTAGTTGTTGTAGTTGTTCATGATTGTGCTTGTTATTTTTTGGAAAGTGTAAATGGGAAGAAAAAAGTAAAGTGATATTGGGTGGTCAACAAAAAACGGATGGGTAAAATGGGTGAATGTAGGTTGAGCGTAATTGAGAATAAAAAATGATATTCTGTTAATTTGTATTGAAATTAGAAAATGATGGTAGGCAAGAGAAAATGGAGAAATAGAAGGTAAGGGAGTCTATAGCTTTTTCAAAATGACAGAGGTGACTTTTCGCAATCTATTTAAACAAATTTTTGTATTGGTTTTTTGTTTTGCAAAAAAATAATATAATGTCCTTGAATATAATTTTCTTTTAAACTTTTTTAACAAAATAAAATTATAATAGTTTATGTAGGCATAGAAAAAATGGCAATAACGCCAATGCATATTTTTTTTACTGCCAATGTGTTTAATTATAAAGAACACATTTTGGACGTGGCTAAAAAAATAAAAAGAGGGAGAAACGCTTGGCGAACGCATACACATAGAAAAATAAAATAAAAACCGCTATTTTTTTTTTGTATATTTCTTTGTAACGAGTCTTTTATATATTTTTTTGTTCTTTTACATAAAGGAACTTTTTTTTAGTATATCTGGTTATACGATCATACATTTTGTACAAAACAAAAAAGGTTGTCCTTTATTTTTTATTTTTCTGACACTTTTATTTTTAATCTATTGCGCTTTTATATTTTTCTTTTCGTAAAAAGGAAAAGGGGGGATGGAAGGGATGGATGGAGATTATTTTGTAAACTATCATTGTAGGGTGCGGATTTGGCGCTTCAATGTTTGCCACATCCGCTTACTATTACTATTATTTTTCGTTTCGTTTCGTTTTTCCCCCAGATATTCCCGAGGCAGAATGTAAATCTGAACAGAAGATACATATAAAATGTTTAACTGAATCTCACAAAGTAAATGCAACTGAAAAAAAGGGAAAGGATATCCAATTTTACATTACAAATAAAAGAAGAGAGATGCATTGCAGCGCAGAAAAATACCAATATCCTTTGTATTTTGATCTTTGAGCGGACTGACAAATAAAAACTGAATATTCTTCCTTTTTCTCTCTCTCTCGCAAATCGACGATACTCACACGCAGGAATAAAAAAAGAATCCCAGAGATCCGAAAATCTCAACCTTGCTGGTTTGCATGTGACATGAGAGGAGGACCTTGATGCAAAATTTAACAATCAGGATCAAATCAGAAAATCAATAACCCCACGGCAGATCAAATCAAATTACTGCTCGCTTATTTTTTTTCCTTCATCGCATTTTGCTTGCCACTCGGCAAAAAAAATAAAGCTTGGTTGTTTTTTCTCACAAGGCTTTTTTGGCATGGCCTTCCTATATTCATATTCTTATTTGTCGCAAACTTTTCTTTATACCCTCACATTTATACATATACAAATACAGTCGCGTAGCTAAAAAATTAAACATATAATGGGCAAACCACAAAACGGGAAGCACAGTGCAGCTGGCAGCGCAAAGGGAGGATCGTCGGGAGCGGGCAGCAAAGGCAAAGGCAAAGGCAAAGGCAAGATTGGAACCAAGTTCTCCACAACCAAGCCCCAGCCCAAGCCCAAGGTAGTCAAGGACAACAACAAGGCAAACGGCGCCAAGCCGACGGACAAAAAGGCCGAATACAAGAAGCCCGAACACAAGAAGACCAGCGAGAATAAGCGCCCGACACAGGAGGACGCCGAGGCAGATGAGGGGCCTCTGGGCTCGCGCGGACAGCAGCAGAAGAAACAGCGCACCGAGCGCCAGCTCACCGAGCCGACGGGCGAGCTCAAAATCGCCGCGCGTAAGCTCTGGGAGCAGCTGCGGCGCGGCGACTTGGAAGCCGACGACCGCAAAAAGAAGATGGTCGAGATGATGGATCTTGTGCGCGGGCAGATCAAGGACATCACGTTCAAGCACGACATGAGCCGCATTGTGCAGACCTGCCTAAAGTACGGATCGGACGCGCAGCGCGACGAGATTGCCGCGGAGCTGGAGGACGCGTACACGGAGCTTTCGCGCAGCCTGTATGGCCGCCACATCCTCATGCGCATTCTCAAGTATAGCAGCCGGTTCCGCAGCGCTGTCATCCGGGCGTTCTACGGAAACGTGCGCAAGCTGGTGAAGCACAAGGACGCGGCCGCTGTCTTAGAGGAGTGTTATGCTGTGTACGCCAACGCCGGCCAGAGATGGCAGCTGGTGGCCGAGTTCTACGGAAATGAGTTTGCCGTGTTCAAGGACACCGACGACGTGCGGTCGGTCGATGACATTCTGACCAAGGCGCCGCAGAAAAAGGACACTGTTGTCAACGCGCTCAAGACCGCCATCGTCCCGCTACTGCAAAAGGGCACAGTGCAGCACTCCATTGTGCACCGCGCGCTGCTGGACTACCTGCGGTTCGCCGACGCTGCTGGCAGGCAGGAGATGATCGAGACCATGCGCGAGCTGGTTGTCGAGGTTCTGCACACCAGGGAGGGCGCACACGCCGCCATGCTGTGCCTGTTGCACGGCACGGCCAAGGACCGCAAGCTGATTGCTAAGTCGCTCAAGCCCTACCTCCAGCGCATCGCCTGCGAGGAGCACGGCCACGCTGTTCTCATTGGCATGTTGGACTGCATGGACGACACCGTGTACCTGGGCAAGTCGCTGCTGCCAGACCTCTGCGCCCTGGCGCCCGAGCTTCTGGCGGACCAGTACGGCCGCCGCGTGCTGCTGTACGTGCTAGCCGGCCGCAACTCGCACTACGTCGGGCTGGACGCCATGCATGTGCTGCGGGATGGCGACGCCGTGCGCGCTGAGACCAGCAAGAAGGACCCGACCACCAGGCGCCGCGAGCTCACGGCGTACGTGTCGGCGCCGCTGTTGCGCTGGCTTGCAAACAACGCCGAGCTGGCGATCTTCGACCCGATGCCCAGCCAGGCAGTCTCCGAGACGCTGATGCGCGCGCAGGGCGACAAGCAGATGGCCTGGGACTCGGTCCTGGACCTCGTCGGCCGCAGCATCGAGGAGAACGGCAGCAAGCACGTGCTGCTTAACGCCATCTCCAACCGCGTCATCACCAACTGCATTATGGCCGAATACGCCCCGCCCAAGTCGGCCGACGCCACGCTGCCGGCGCTGCCCGAGGACAACCCCAAGTTCGGCTCGGACGTGCTGTCCATCCTGGAGAACTCCGCCCAGCTTGTGCCTGCCGCCTGTGCCGGTGCCTTCCCTGTGCGCGCGCTGCTAGAGTCGCCAGTCACGGGCGAGCGTGCACGCAAGCTGCTGCGCCCGCACGTGGCGGCCGTGCGCAAGGCCGCAAAGGCCGCCGAGAAGCCCCGCGTGTTGGAGGCCATCCTGGCCAAGCTCGAGTAAAAACAAAACTTTCCATATTATCTTTCAAATCAAATCAAATTAAATCAACTCAGCCCAGCTCGTTTTTGGCCGCCTCAGAAGTGGACCTTCTTGGCCTCGGCCATGGTGGACATTGCTGGGCAGTAGGGGCACTTGAACCTGCCCGAGGCGACCGTGCCAGGCCGCAGCCCCCTGGACAGCTTCTCAAGCGACGCGCGGCAGACGACGTGGCCACAGGGCATGGCCATCGGCGGGTTCTCTGGCGACGTCTGCTCCTTGGACACTGGGCAGGCAAACACCGAGTGGAAGCGCATGGCATCAGGTAGCGGCACCTCGACGGCCAGCTCATTCTGCTGCGACCACTCGACCCTGCGGTCGCGCATCAGCCCCTGCACCTTGCACACGACTGGCAGTGCGCTGGCGCCGGCGTCCACCGAGACGCCCAGCGGCGACACCGACGCCAGCCCACGCACAGCGCAGAACGCTGCAGCGAACAGCCGCGCGCCCTGGTCCCAGCGCTCCTTGGCGAAGTACGCCGCGTACGGCGATGATTGCAGACGCCGCGCGTAGATGAAGATTCCCATCAGGTGCTCGATCTCATCCATATGCTCGCGCTGGTGCGCGAAAAGCGGGAACCACTCGCGCGCGTACCGCAGCGCTGCCTCAGCATCGCCCAACTCGACGAGCTGCAGGAACCGCAGCCGGTGCAGCGCAAACTCTAGCGCCAGCCCTAGGCCCTCCATCTCCGTCCGGCGCTGTACAGCCCACCGCACGGCGCCCTCTAGCACGTGGCCCTCGCCCCGAATCTCCTTCAAAATCCCATACATCTCCTCGAAGCCCTCAACCGCCTCCTCGCCCACTTCCAGCTGCGCCTCCTCGGCGAACCCCCTGGCTAGCTCAAAATCACCCTCTCTCAGGAAGTGCTGTAGCACGGCTTGCCCCAGCTCTAAGCGTTTATCCTCGAACGCCCGTGATGTGCTGACCACACTGAGGTCCAGCTTGAATGTCTTTTCCACATGCTTGCCGTACTTGCTCACATTCGTGTACAATTCGCGCAGCTGGTCCGACACCAACGTCTGTGTCTTGTCTATTTGGGATTTGGCCTTTACTAGAGACTCTGAATTGACCACTGTGCTTGGTGTTTGTATGCTTTGTTTGGCTGTTTGGAGTGCTTGCAGCGCGAGGTCGATCGAGTTGAGTGACTTTTGCGTCGAAGACAACTGGTGTTTGGCCAGTTTGTCGCAGTCACGAATAAGCGAATCCATATTGGTAAATGTGTGGAGAAATTAGCGTACAATACAAAAAAAGAAGAGATAAAAAATTACGAATTAGACAAAGTGGAGAGAAACGTGACGATTCGACACTCCCACACACGTTTTGCATACTGCATACCGCGCACGCAGTTGCAGTTGATTGGTCACGAGTGCAACATTCTTTGGTTAATATTGACACCTGATGATTTGTTTGATCTAATCATGCAAGCAAAACTGGGATTTAATTTTTTTGGAATCGACAGGCGAATGAATCAAAGTCCGACAAGATGCAGCAGTTTAAAAATGCCAGAGCTAAACATTTACTGATTGAGTCCAAGTCTAAATCTTTCGAAGAATCGCACGTTTTACGGGTTTAAATAAGTATACCGATGCTGCTTTCTTACAGTGACTTTGCATTTACAAAAATAAATTGATTCTTTTTGTAGAGTATTTTTATTTGTTGGTTTATTCATGAGTAAATAAACTTGGATTAAATAGTTGGGAGTTTTGTTTGCATTAGATAACAGCATGCCTTTTTAAAAATATTTCTTTTGCATTTTAGATTTTTTTGCAATAAGGACCCAAATAAAAAAATGATATTGAAAAGTCGTTATGCAAAAAAATCATTTTAACCTTTAAAAAAAGGGTGTACTGAGAAAGTAAATGCACAGGTTTTGTTATCAGTTTTCGCATATTACATGCACTTTATTTTTAATTATTTTTTACTCACTGTTGCAAATTATAAAAAGCACACTTAGTGGTTCGTGCACTCTAAGCCAGCATTACTAAAAATAATATAAATAGTTGGGTTCTCATCCCAAAATTTATACAACTTCATTCACACCACACTTATCTACAATAAATACACTTGAATTATACAATTCTTCATAACTAAATTAGCAAGGAAAATAAATTAACCATGAGCAAACCAGCCACTACTGAGAAATATGCGTTTGAAAAGAATACTATAATTGTCACTGATTTCGCACCGATACCAAACACCGAGGAATTTGTGAAGATACACACACACATTTTATATGACAAAACTACTCTGGTTAGGGATGTACTGATCAAAGCAATTGGTAATCTTGCACCTGAGATGGAACACAAATATGGATTGCATTCACTCAATGATAAAGGGCAAGAAGTTTATTTAAATTTAAATGACCGAATTGAAAAGCATGTTAACAGTAACACAAAAGAGTTTATTTTGCAGTCAGTAACAAAGCTTGGTGGGTTTTATCCTGCTAAGAATAATCAGCGAAGTAATTGCAAGTGTTCCATGGTCAAGGCCACAAAGCTTTGAGGAGAGCACTAGTCGACCAATGTTAAAGGTGTTGTGGTTTGACCGGGGCACTAGTTGTAGTGCCCAATACACATTCCAAGCCACTATCTTCATTTTTAAGCTTCAAGATTGCCCTCATGGCTACTATACACATTGTTGTTATAGTTGGCCAACATCAAACAGCAATATTATATTCACAGCACTACTCACACAGTGCTGCCCGATTTTTCAGTTCCCAAGTAATTTTTGTATACTTGAATATAATAATTTAGATCCGGATTTTTCTAGAGTATTACTGTAATGCGAATTGTACTGGTTATAATATATATTAATATAAATGAGACTACGAAAAGAGCCAAAGAGCTCACTATTCGGAATTCGCTGTGCACATGAAATATAACCATATTTCACGTGTCTGTGCTGTCACGTGACTAAGCCCCTATTTTTGATGTCACAGCCAGGGTGCAGAATGTTAGAATAACTGACACTATAGAACTTAAGAGTAGAGATGTGGAAAACCTTGTGTGCTTGAATACTTGGTGGGGATCAAGCTGGTATGTCACATTGGAGAGCCACTTAAGAATCTTGCATGGGCTGTGTAATAAAACTTATAGTGGATTTTATTTAATAAAATATAGTTATACGAATAAGGGGGCTTAAAGAGCTCCGCTTATCTATTCAAACTATCAACAGTAAAAATAAAAATTGCGATTGTCACGTGACATTGCAATAATTGATGTCACAGGCTGGTCGATGGTCACTCAAAACTTGTCAGGTAGGCGCCGGTGCTCAAAGTAAGTGTTCAAACGAGCTGCACTGCTTATGACCAGATCTCCTTCCTTAAAAATGATGTTGCAGATGAGATTGGTTGACTTGAGCAGCCATGGCATCATGGGTTATGGCCAAATTATCCTGGATATGACAAATGACCTGATTGTGCTGCTGCATGGATTGGCTCGGTGACTGCGGCTGTAGAGTGGGATTGCGGATCTGACAAATGCATTTGACATGATCGCCTTGGTGACTAAAAAACGACAATGAATGGGGTGAATACTCTGGTTGCCAGGTTTGTTTTGCCCAAGCTAATTGTATCCAAAGTTTGCAAAGCGATGGCAGTAGCTTGCCCTAGTTTTTCTATTGGCAATCCACATAAGCGGGAATCACCTGCTCAATTTACAGATACTCCGAGTTAAGCAAAGGGTTTTTAAGCACTGCTCCATATTCACATTGTAATCCCATAAGTTGTTGAATTCAGCCGATTGGTCGACTATATGAAGATTTGGCGCAGGAATTATTCAAATTAATTGGTTTTTCTTTTTTCCTTATCATTCTTTAAAAAGTTGACAGGCCTGTACTAACTACAGCAATTATTTATTCATTAATGCTAATGGTTTTATTCTCAAGCTTGTCACAGATAAACCAAAAAAGAAAATGCATTGTTTTCTTTTTTGGCTGACAACTTTGAGAACCTGCATTTGAATCACATGTGTGAATGTGGGGGTTAGTGTGTCAGACAAAACCCACCAAAAAATATTAATTTATTAAGAAAAATAAGAAAAAATAAGTCTAGAAATTATAATTGCCCATGTTAGTTTTTTATTCTTTTTTTTCTAAAGTCAAATTACATCTGTGGGAGAGAACTTTCTAGATATCGGTGTGTTGGTTTAATGTTAGAGTTAAAGTTGGGTGTAGGTGTGTGGGTGGTGGTAAGTTGGCGATTTGGCGGAAGATTCTTTGGCGTGTTTGGATCATAGACTCGGCTGAAATAAGGCTTTTGGTTAAAAGTGATCCTTGATTGTTTAGCGCCTGGCTGTTTGCGACAAAGTGTTTTTCAGAATGGTAATTCCTGTCCATTTTCGTCTGTCAATTAAAGAAATTTAAAAAATATAATATAATAAAAGAAAGGAAATAATTCACAACACTAAAAAAAAGCAAAAGCGAAAAAGGTTTTTTTTTTAATTTTTTCTCACTGTGCGTTATCCTTGTAATGCTTCAACAAGACCCTCTTATATTCCACCTGGTCCTCCCACAGCTGCGCAGCCTGTCCATTCAGGGGACTATCCGGGTTCGGATCCCCAAGCAAAGTCTGCAATGACAACAAAATAGTCTGCACATTATACACTGCCGACCACTTCTCCTTCAAAATATCTAAGCAAATATTTCCTCTCTCGTCCACATTAGGATGCCAGCAAGGCGTGTCAAAGGTAATTGTGGGGGCTGTGAACGGGTAGTCAGAGGGGAAAACGAGGCGGAGCTTGTATTTGAGTCCAGCGTATACTGTGCCTTCGGCTCCTTCGATGGTGCCGGCCCAGTTGAGCATGTTGTCGGAGTGGGGGAAGGCGGAGATTCCACTGAGCTTGGACATCATGAGGGTCATGAGCTCGCTTTGGAGACGCTTGGATGTGGCTGCTGAGAGAGGTGCGGTACTGGATTGGGCGCTCATTTTTTGTTTGTTGGAATGAGGGTGTGAATGTAATAATTTATGTGGCAATTAGTCAGAATGAAAAGAGAAAGAGAAAGAAAAAGAAGACTGAATTTCTTCAAACAAAAACAATAATGGCAATAATAGTAGCAACAATAATAATAATAACTATGTTTTTTTTTTTTCCTATTCTTCCTGTCTAAAATATTTATTAGCTGATTAAATTTTTCTGCCCAAAATGATTATTAATTTGTATTTTCATTCATTACCCCGCCTCTCCTCAAACCGGCGCACCAGCGCATCCATCCTCTCGACCAAAAACGCGCCCGTTCGCTTATCGTACACCAGCGGCACAGCATCAACAAACGGGGCTCCCCATCTATCAACGCGACTGTGGTACTTCATATTCGAATCCAGCTGACCCTCACTTACACCAAGCAAAACACAGGCCTCACAGGCGTTCACCGACGAAATGGTAAACCTCGGGATGCTCAAGCACAAGCGACAGAGATAAAAGGCGCACAAAATAACCCACTCCAACCAAGCCTGTCCGAGCCCAGCCAAGAAGTTCGAGCACACGTTTCCGGGCTCTGCAACTAAGCAGCGAACGCCCCTTTGTGCCAATCTGCGGTCCATGGGGATGGCGATTTGGTCGACGATGTATTTGGACGACTCGTAGGGCTTGGCGCCCAGCACATGCTGGTAATCCGTGCGCAAGAACTCCAGCTGCGACGCCGCCGAGCCGGTCCAAATAACGCGCGCGCCGCCGGTGCGCTCCAAAAGCCCGGCCAGCTTGTGCACCAAAAGGTAGTGCCCAAAGACGTTGGTCTGGAAAGTCAGCCCGAGCCCATCAGCAGTCACCAGCCCGCGTTTCTGGTACAGCGCCTCGGATGATTCGAAGAACGCCACTGGGTGTGTGAGGATACCCTGGATGATCCCCCAGGGGTTCAATCCGGCAATGGCCATTGCACCGGCGTTGCAGAACAAGCGGTCAAGGCGAGAGTATTTTTTCTCGATGGCTATGGCGGCGCTGGTCACAGAGGCTACGCTGCTGGTGTCGATCTCCACTAGTTGTACGTCGCAGAGGTCTTTGTGTGCGAGGTGTGGCTGGAGGAGCCCAGATATGGCCTTTTGTGCTTTGAGAGGGTTGCGGCACCCGAGGATGATGGTTTGCCGATGGCCCTGGGCGATACTGAGCGCGAGGAGACGCCGCGCCAAAGCTAGGCCAACGCCGCTGTTGCCGCCTGTGATCAGCACGACTTTGGGAGAAGCGGGTTGAATTGAGGGAGACATGATTAGATTACTAAAAGCAGTTTAACAAGAATAATACAAATGAAAGCGGGAATAAGAAAGAGCGCGTTTTTGTCAAATAAGAGTTCAAAGCAAAAGCCCATTGGATTTCACATGTAGAGCGTGATTCCCGGATTAATGGCGCGCACAGAGTTTGATCAGAGCAGGCATGCCAAGAACACGCATAGAGCGCCACCAAAAAGCGCCTTTTTCGTCGGGGCTCTTCCTCTTGCTCCTCCTCATTCTTTTTCTATCTTTTTCTCTGCTCAGTCCGGGTAGAGCCAGATTTTTGTATTATTCTTTTTTCCTGTGCATGCGTTCAAGGCATCAATTACTAACCATCGCAGCATCAACTGCACGGAACCATCACCAGCACCCACACTACTACCAGCACAAGCGGCGACACAGCGGTATCAATATGGACAGCGCAATGAGTTTCAGCAAAACAACGCTTCGTCCCGACACCACCGCAGCCGAATGGACCACAGCGCTCACCTTCAATGACACTTTCACAAGTGAACTTCCAGGCGACCCGCTCGTGCCACAAGCGCCGTACACGCAGCACCCAGACGGCTCCTCCGGCTGCATCGCCACGCCCGAGGCGCATTTCCGCGGCTCACGCACCGTTCGCAATGCACTTTGGAGCCACGCGATCCCGGCCGACCAGCCGTCACCGCGGCTCATAAGCGTCAGCGAGCCGAGCGCCGCACTCCTCGGCCTGGCCAAGCAGAGGTTCTGGGCCAATGCGCAGGCGGCAGCCGAGGTGTGGAGCGGCGCCCGTAGGCTGCCTGGGTCGCACCCCTGGGCGCACGCCTACGGTGGCCACCAGTTCGGCATTTGGGCGGACCAGTTGGGCGACGGCCGGGCGATCTCGCTCGGCCAAGCAAAGCCCGCTGGCACCGGCGCGGTTTCCTGCTGGGAGCTGCAGCTGAAGGGCGCCGGCCGCACGCCGTATTCGCGTTTTGGAGACGGGTTTGCTGTGCGCAGATCGAGCATTCGCGAGTTTCTGGCCGCTGAGCATATGCATGCGCTGGGCGTGCCGACGTCACGGTCGCTGGCGCTGGTGTTTACTGAGCGGCCGGTGCAGCGCGAAGAGCTGGAGCTCGGCGCCGTTGTTACGCGGATGGCGCCGTCGTGGATCCGATTCGGGTCATTTGAGCTGCCGGCGTCGCGCAAAGACCATGCGCTGGTGCGCCGCCTGGCGGACTACGCCATCAGCCATCACTTCGATCACATTTTGCTTACGGGCAGTGCCTCGGGGCGGTGCTGGGGGGAGAGCCCGTATGCGCTGCTATTGCGCGACGTTGTGCGGCGGACGGCAGTGATGGTCGCCGGTGGCAGGCTGTCGGGTTCTGCCACGGCGTCATGAACACTGACAACATGTCGTTGCTCGGGCTGACCATTGACTACGGGCCGTTTGCCTTCCTGGACGCCTACGACCCGGATTTTATCTGTAATCACTCGGATACCCAGGGTCGCTACGCGTTCCGCGAGCAGCCGCGGGTCGCCCTGTGGAATCTCATGCGGCTCGCCGGTTCGCTCTCGACACTGATCGACGGCGCTTCTGAGCCACCTGCCGAGCCTTCGCCGGAAACCGTCAATGTGATCACGGACATTCTCAACTCATACGCTGGCTGCTTCAAAGACGAGTATGCGCGCGTAATGTGCGGCAAATTCGGGCTTACAGTGGGGGGGCGTGCGGATGACGTGGCGGCGGTGGTGCAGCCGTTTTTGGAGCTGTTGGAGCGTGGGTCCACGACTACACCTTTGCCATGCGCGCACTCTGCGATGTGGCCTCTATGGGCGCTGATGCGGATGCGCAGCTGCTGACGCGCATATTGGCCAGATGGCTGCAAGGTCGCGGTCGTTCACGTGCGTGGATTCAACCAAGTGGCGCGCGGATCTCCGCCGCTACTACGTTGACGTGTACTTGCCGCGCCTGCGCCAGGAGGGTAAGGGCGATGCGGTGGGTGCGCGGATGCGAGGCGAGAATCCGCGCTTTGTGCTGCGCAATTGGGTTGCGCAGGATATCATTGAGCGTGTGGAGGCTGGCGATGAGCAGGTAGTCGATCGGTGCTTGGATTTGATGACGAAGCATGCTTTTGACGACGAGCTGCCGCAGAATTTGGCT
The DNA here is from genome assembly GCF_025024165.1 of Kickxella alabastrina. Lineage (NCBI taxonomy): Eukaryota > Fungi > Kickxellomycota > Kickxellomycetes > Kickxellales > Kickxellaceae > Kickxella > Kickxella alabastrina. The sequence continues at coordinate 82,341 of NW_026251505.1, read as the reverse complement.
GACTTGGATGTGTACGCTGGGCCTGTGCCTGAGTGGGGCGAGGGCCTTCAGTGCAGCTGCAGCTCATAAATAAACAGAACATTGTATTTATGCTATTTTATTCGCGCAATTGAATGCCTATTGTTTGCTTTTTGTTGTTTTTTGATTTGTTTAAACGTGTTGGAAAAAGGGCCGTGCTCGGCTAGTACTAGTAAAGCTGGTGTTGAATGCAAGCATTTGAAAGCACTCTTTCGAGGAGAATACTTTCTGCATCGACGTCGTCATCAGGACCCGAGTTCGCATCCGCATCGGGATCCGCATCCGCATCGGATCCGCATCCGCATGGATCCGCATCCCCACCCGCACCCGCACCCTCCACTTTGCATATCATCTCGCCTTCATAATAATCGTATCTGTGGTTCCAGAATAAACCGAATACGCAGCGTGTTCTTCGCGCCTTTCGTCACCAAAACACAACTGCAATGTGGTTTTCACCTGACAACTTCCCGAATCCACTTCACCCCACTCCACCACAGTATCGCCTTCGTCATTAGTATTGTTAATACCATCGCAATAGCCCAGTCCTTGCTCACCTGCCCGGTGCGGCCACACTATTGTCTCTCCAACTGCTTCCGACGGATCCAAAGCTCCACCATCCGTGGACCGGCACATTTGCCGCTTCATGCGCGCATAGTAAAAGTTTTTACTGCCCCGACCTCGGTTGGTTTTCTCTGTATAAAATGTATATTTTTCTGACTGTGGATCACGATTGAACGAGTGAGAGGGACTTTCGGCGTATTTAACGTAGGGAATGCACTGCAGTAATGTTTCTTGATCCATGGTATTTGTATGACTGCTGAAAATTTTAGTTAAAAAATTACAAAGAAGGATGTGGATTTACTGCATAATGTTTTTTATTTTGTCTATTTCACTCCACATAAAAAAGTTTCTTAAAAGCTGTTTTTGCTGCCCAAAGCTGTATGCGCGCATAATTGCGTTTTTTAAGAACTGTTACAATAAATGCTATTTTTCAAACTAGCTTTTATTCTTATTCCTCCATTCGCAAAAACAATCAAATCACAAGCCACTCAGATGATCCACAATAAGAATCCAAAAAATAAAACGATATTGATACCATACAATGTTAATATTGCTACAATATGGAAATATGGAAGAAAAATTATCAATACAGAAATATTAATACAAACATTTGAAAATTGAAATAAATATTTTATTTTGACTTTATATATTTTAAATATATATTTTTTTCTTGCAACTAAAAATATAGTGTTTGCTAAAATAGCAATTATCACCACCACCCCCTTTCTCTCGCCTAATTTATGTTCTTTTTTTTACTTTTCTCCCCCCCCCCCGCATTCACACATGTCCAGTCGATTGACGTCGTGGACAAAAGCCATACACCAGATTTAGAAAATATTTAACAGAAAAAGCAGTGGCTTATTTGTTATTCCCTGTTATATCTGCTATTATTTCCTGTATCAATTTTCTTTTTTCTATTTCACTTCTTCTTTCCTCTCTCTTTCTTCCTTTTTAGGACTTATTTTTCCTTCGTACATACTGTTTTCACTAAATCAATACATTTCATAACAAAATATTATTTTCTTTCTTGTTTCTTTTCCTTATTATTTTGTACAAACATAGAAGCTATTTTACTCTACACTTTTTTTTGTCAATTAGCTGCGCTAAGACCGTCGTTTTCTCTCTCTATCGTTTCAGTCTCACGTACAAACCTCTCTTAAACAATCCCGGTCTATATTTCAACCAGAACCCATTCATCTTTATTATTTCAACAGAAACAGAAACAACTAACCAAAAAATGACAGCCAAACGGTGGTGGTCGCCATCACACATGCTCCCTCTCTACATCCTATTATCTACCATTCCATTTGCAGTGTACGCTACTGCCAACACATGCATCACCAACGGTCATTCACTGAATCGCAGGGCCAATATACCTACCGACAGTAGCAGCTTGTACAAAGTAGCGCTATTCAAACGCAACTCTTTGAATGCTGCTGCTGCCTCTGCCTTGGTAGTGTCTGGCCGCCAGTGCACATCCGATATGCAATGTGTCGGATACCGCAACGGTGATCACGATAAGCCTCAGGGAATGGGTAATGCTCATGCTATTGATTCTTCGAGGCGAAAGGCGCGGCTGGGAGAGTACGCGTGTATTGATGGCACTTGCCGTTATGTCGTTAAGTCTGGTAAGCATGGGGTGCTATATTTTTTTATATCTTGATTAGTTTGCCATGCTGTGCTTTGTTTGTTGTCTGTTCCCTCCCCTCTCTACTCTTTATTTTTCTCTATGGCCATGCGGGTATGATCGTTTATTTTATCCACTCCAGTTTTTGAATTATTCTCGGTTATCTCATTACCGCCACACTGTATCCCATGGCTTATCACACTTGTGGCCACAAAGTATTTATTTATCTTGGCCATGCTACACGCCATTTTGTATATTGCTTTTTCATACATTTACTTTTTTTTGCTTGAAGGCACGTGAAAATTCTTAAATGCAATATTGCCGCTCGTGATCTACTAACTAAACAGTTATCGATAACCCCTTTGTAATTATTTTTTATTTTTGGACAATCGTAGGCGAGCTGTGTTTGAGAGCCAACGACTGCGCGGCTTTCCAGCTCAACCGCCGATGGAAACTAGCGGCATCGGCTCAAAACACATCATCCGCCATCGGACAGAATGCTGAGACTTTCGACGATGACGACGACGATCAGGCGCAGGCATGGTGCGCGCCTCAGTTTTGCACGCTCGAGTCGACCTGCGGCGGCGCATGGACTCTGCCGGGTGCTCCCCGAGACTTACCTCCAGGCGTTGATGCTAGCAAAGCGCTCACCAATGGCACCATATCCTGCTGCCGCGGATTCCTGGACAACGCTCAGTGTGGCGTATACAGCGGTGCCGTCGACACATGCAGCAGCGGATTCTCGTGCGTCACACCTAACATTGTCGACCCCTCTGCCATGGACGACAGAATGGCCATATCGCGCAACGCTATTGTCGAGCTCAGGCAGGCCGCCCTAGAGGACGGCATGCCAATGGGGAAGTGTGTCAGCCAGGAGCCGCACCAGCAAGTGTGGATTGGCGTTCTGTTGGTGCTTATTGGCGGTGCGACGCTCAATATAGGCTTGAATTTGCAAAAGTACGCGTTTCGGAAGCGGCAGGAGAATATTGAGGCTGATTCGGCTGACGCCGCAGCCATTGCTGCGGACAAGACCACAGCGTTTTCACGGTCACCGTCTGCGCCCAGCGAAATCTACTTTTACTCGTCCGAGGCTCTGAACACGCACCAGGGCGGGATGGCAAAGAGAAAGTCGGCTGCGTATTTGAAAGAGCTGGCGGAGGATTGCCATGCCACGCTGAATGCCGCATCCGTGGTGTTCCCTGTTTCGGCGGCCTCCAACATGCGGAGAGCAGGAAACAACGCGGGCATCCTGGAAAGTCGCGCTTCTGCGTCGTTTACTGAGGATAACGGAATCCTCGAGGTCTCGGATGCGGCCTGTCGCGAGCAACACAGGCAACACGAGACAGTGAGCACCAATGCTAAGCAGCTGTGCTTCAGTAGTTGCAATATGCCTGAAGACTTAGACGCACACCCAATTATCCCGGTCGCCGGGAGACAGCCTTGGCAGAGCAGGCTGCGCAACAAAATTTTTGAGCGCAAGCTGCGCAACACGCCCTTCAGCAGCCCGGTCTGGGCTATTGGCCTGGTCATTTTTATTCTCGGAAACGTGGTCAACTTTGTCGCTTTGCAGTTTGCGCCCCAGTCCCTGGTGGCCCCGCTGGGTGCCGTATCGCTGGTGACCAATGTCATTATTGCGCCCCTGTTGAACAACGAGAAGATCAGCATGTTTGATATTGGCGGTATCGCGCTGATTATCGCCGGCTGTGTCATTGTCGTGGTATTCAGTGGAATTGTTCAGCAGGACTATCGGCTGTGTGTGCTTATCCAGTTGCTTAAGGCCAAGCCAACCGTGCTTTACCTATGCTTGATTTTTGCCGCCATCTTGGCCATTTATGTTTTCCTGTGGAGCATCGAGAGAGGTATGGCTCGGTATCTCATGGAAAACCACGAGATCGGAGATGGAGACGATGCGGCCAATGCTAGCATTGCCAATGCTGCTGACTCTGCTTCTGCACCCGGGCACCCTGCACTTGGGCAGAGCAACAAAAAGACCCGTCGGAGTTTGGACAAGAGTCTGGAAAATACTGACAAAAATAACATTAGAGTCGGCCCGTTGGCCATCCCGACAGCGCTATGGACTGACGAATTGTGGACCACCGTGTATGCCCGCGCGGGCAGCGAGGACAAGGTTTTGCACAACAAGTCCGACGAGAAAAAGCAGCCGGTTGGCGAGCTTCCAGTTGGAATCCACGCATTTGAAGATCCGACTGTGGTGCAGCAGGGACAGGGCAAGGCGTGGCAATCGCGACTTGGCGATAGCGGCGATATGAATAAAGTCGATAGCCAAAGACAACTGCGCAATTTGCTGGCCAACATGGATATGGACTATGACCGACACGATGAGGCCAATACTACAAATACCAGCAACGCTTTGCTGCACCAGAAGGCCCGCAAGAGGTTTGGTAATACACGCCTGCAGTCTGCATACGCTCGCGTGTGCTCAGTGCTGTTTACTCACCCGCTTATGTGCCTCGACAGATATATCCAGCCAATCAGGCCGACGTCACGCTATGTAAAGTACGGTCTTCCCCTGGCATACGCAAGCCTGGGATCATTGATGGCGACATTGACCACGCTGTTTGCAAAGTCTCTCGTCCACCTGTTGTCTGTATCATTGTTTGAGCATGATAACCAGTTTACTAGTTTTATCGCGTGGGGCATTCTCTTAGTTACCGCTTTTACTGCCGCGTCGCAGGTATACTGGATTAACCAGGGGCTGCTGCGCTACGACGCCCTACTACAAGTTCCGGTGTTTTACGTTGTGTGGACGGTGTTTGACATTATTGGCGGCGGCGTGTATTTTAACGAGTTTAAAATGTTTACTACGCTGAAGTATGTCATGTTTGCGATTGGCGTCAGTGTTATTTTTTCTGGTGTCGGACTGCTGTCCCACAGAATGAAACGGGGCTGAGAATATTTGTCGTATATACATTATTATTATTTTAGTTGTAGAACCGAATACATCAAACCTATTTTAGCTTTCATCCCAGGTATGGATGTTTTACAATACATGTCACAATTGAAGCACATGATAGTTGCGTAAACAAATATTCTGCTTTACTGATATTAATGAATTGTGTGCGTGGCAACCAGAGCAACGATAAGAAGGCTTTATTATAATATATATATATATCAAGGTGAACATATAAATGGAGCGGCTGTCGGGACAGCCAGTAATTGTCTTTCTTGGAAGAAATAAATACCCTTAATTGATTATATTTGTTTCCAACATAGATTATTTATCTGCAATGTTAGGGGTCATTGGCATGGCAGTTGACAGCTATCAATGACAAAAGGTGGCGTCTCAACCAGTATTCTTATCATTCACAGTTGTTAAATTAAAATAATATTCTGGGGCTAATGTTTGAAATTAGTCTAGAAACCATTCACATGATATATAAATTGGCAAGTGTGATTGTATAATAATATTTTTTGTAGTTGAAAAGCTATTCTTGACAATTTGGCGATACGGATTTATGTGACCATTGTTAGTAACGGCTGCTAATGCAAGTGGCAGCGCCTTTATTGCATTTATATTTGCTTTAATATCCATCTATAATTTCTTTAAAAAAAATTATGACGAGGTGGCTTATTTCACATATGCCCATTCAAACATAACCCTCCAATACCTAATACTCAATTTTTAAAATGCTACAATCATATTCCTGCATTGACGAGCATTCCCCGAAATTTGCTTTTAGGTTGCTGACTAAACTATGCAATATGTTATGAGAGAAAAAGAAAAAAGGGTATGGATCTTGGTGTGGGAGTTATCTACAAACGTTGTACAAAATATCTTCCAAATGGTTTATTTATTTATTTTTGCTCAAAAGTGTAATTGGTGCAGACTACAATTTACAATCAGTCGGAAAATCAGATGTGATATTCACACAAATATGCCTTCTGGCCGGGTTAGGTTTCGAGCGCCAATGAAAAGATCGCCGCTAATATGTGCGTGCATATATTTGCTCAAACATCAAATAGTTTTTCGCAGCTTTAACATTTCCTTGCCAAGGTTAAATCAAAGCACAATAAAAAATACATATATAAGCAACCATATGTCGCGCTGTCCAGAAAAAAATTTAAAAAAAAACTCGACTGCTTTATTATTTTTTATTTCTTCTCACATTAGTTAGTGCTAAAAACCATTACTTTTTTATTTTACCATGACTACCACTGCCACCATCAGCGCCAATCTTCCGACCGACATCAAGGATGTCCACATTCAGAACTACATCAATGGCGAGTGGGCGCCTCCGACTAATGGCTTGTTTCTGGACAAGTACAATCCAGCCACGGGCCAAGTGATATCGCAGATCCCTGATTCGGCCAGTGCCGATGTTGATAACGCTGTAAAGGCCGCCAAGGCTGCATTCCCGCTGTGGTCAAAGACACCGGTCTTTGAGCGTGCGGCAATTCTGCTGCGCATTGCCGATCTGATTGACGAGAACAGCTCAATATTGGGCACATTCGAGTCCCTTGACCAAGGAAAGCCTGTTTTCTCCGCAATTCACTTTGAAATGCCAATGTGCGCTGCTAGCTTCCGTCAGTTTGCAAAGCTCATTACCGACGGCGGCATTAAGGAAAGCGAATCTCGTTTGGACTCCATGATTACGCCGACCTCTATTACTCAGCCCAAGGCCTCTATCACTGAGTCAGTCACCCAGCACATTGCTGCGGGTGTTGCTGGGCTCATCACGCCCTGGAACTTTCCTTTGCCAATGGTTTGCTTCAAGCTTGCACCATGCATTGCTGCCGGAAGCACCTGCGTTGTCAAGCCGACTGAGCTGAGCAGCATCACGTCATTCCTGCTTTCCCACATCCTTCATGCGGCAGGCGTGCCCAAGGGCGTCGTCAACATTATCTTTGGCAGCGGCCTCGGTGCTGGTGAGCCCCTTGTCAAACACAAAGACGTGAAACTGATCTCGTTTACTGGTGGATCAGCCACGGGTGCTCGCATCGGTGCTCTTGCCAGCGGCCAATTCAAGCGTGTGTCGCTCGAGCTCGGTGGCAAGAACCCGGCTGTGTTCTTCGACGACTGCAACATTGACCATGCTGTGACCACCAGCATTCGCGGCGCGTACACAAACCAGGGCGAGGTTTGCCTCTGTGCCTCTCGCCAGTACGTGCAACATGGCATCTATGAGAAGTTTGTCGAGATGTTCAGGCAAAAGGTGCGCAGCGACATTTTTGTCGGCAACCCGTTGGATCCCAAGACGTTCTATGGCCCGGTTATCAGTCAGCAGCACATGGACAAGGTTCTTGGCTATATCCGACTTGCGCAGGAGGAGGGTGCCATGGTCGAGTTTTTGGTCAACCCCAATGATACCGCAGTCAAGGGCGTGTCGAGCGACGGCAGGCTGACCATCGAGGGCCACGAGGGCGGCTACTTTATCGCGCCGACGCTGATCACAAACATCAAGCAGAGCTCGCGGGTTATGCAAGAGGAGATTTTTGGGCCTGTCGTTTGCATCTTGCCATTCGGCACTGAGGAAGAGGCCGTTGAGCTCGCCAACGACACAGAATACGGGCTGAGTGCCTCTGTATGGACACTTGACCATGACAAGCTTGATCGTGTGATGAGGCAGATCAACGCCGGCCTGGTTTGGGGCAACAACTGGCTCAATATGGACCAAGACATGCCATTTGGCGGCATGGGGTGCTCTGGAAACTGCCGCGAGAACGGCAAGTACAGCCTAGAGTTTTACACCGAGGTCAAGACCCTCTCTCGCCACGTCTTTGACTAGATGAGGTTTAATTGTCAATTTTTCAATTGTAAAATATTTGCAGCTGGTACTTGTAAGTAAAATTTGGCATAACATGTATGTTGCTCAGAGTTGTGCAAATTTAATAACTGCATGCTTACCATGAAATGAGTTTTTTTGCATAGACGTTAGTCCAATCTAATCGGCAAGCACAATAATTGGATTTATTCAAACGTGCTTTTTATTTTCTCTAAGCAGGTTTAAAAGAAAAATAAATACGTTTAGTTGACTAGTTGATCAGTTGATGGGTTAAAAGGGCGTCTACTCTTGTTTTATATTTACTGGAGTAGACTAGACCCCAAAACAATTTATTTGCAGTTGGAATTAGCCTACTTTATTTCCAAATATGAGTGTAAATGAAAGCGTAAAAATAACGCCCAACACAAATAAACCAAGCTATGTCTTCTCAGGAAAACAAAAACGCGATAATGCAGTGATTTAGCCTTGTACTTGTATTTGTCCAAGTATAAAAGCAGTGCGTTATCCTTCCTTCAAATTAAACTATTAACAACATCAGCATCAACATTGTTTTTACAGAAACATCAACTGCACTTTGCCTACTTTTTAACAAGCAACCAAGTACCCATCAACAATAATAGCCGAAAGAAATGTCAATCTCTTTATTAAAACAACTTCCTATCCCGAATTAACTGCACTGACCGCAGCTAAATTTAATAATGTGTACACTGTCTCTGCAAAAACCAAAGTGGCCAAGTTAAAGGCGTATATATCTTTTGATATAAATAGCTACAAAAAACTGTTTATCAATTCGTTTGAGTTGTATAGTCATGGCGATAGCATCCAGCTTCTTGGCGATAACCTTGATTTTAGTGGCAAACAATTTAATCACCAAGCTACTCTGGAAATAGAGTATGCAACGATAATAGGTAATAATAAGAAGGTTATTTATTCTAAGGATAAGAAGATTTGATTGACGCAAATAGCAAACAATTTATTGTCAATATCAAATCATGACCACCACTAGACATACATGTGTTGATTTTCTATTCTCTGGCAGTCTGGAGCACAATGCACCAACAACAGCATAGCAATGCAGATTAAAAATGCGGATTTTAATAGTATTTTAATATATTGTTAAATAAATGTTTTGGAAGACCTGCCTCTGAAAAATGAATAAACTCTTTTAATAGAAAGTGAAAATATTAAATACATTGTTTATTGCCACGAGTAAGTTAAAATTAAAATTAAAAGCGCTCAGCGCATCAATCAACATTAGTTGCAAATAAAATCACCGCCTTGTGAAATCCACGCTTTTGCCTGAAGAATAGACTGAAAAATAAAAATTAGTCCACCACTAATGCAAGTCTCAATTGCTTTGCAACATGATGGACAAATGAAATTTGTAGGATTTTTTTGCTGCGAACAACTGTTGCACAGACTGAAGATATGGAAGTGAATGTTGAGGTTGAGAATCACGAAACAAGTTTCCACCTGCATGCCGATTGATAGGGCACTAATTGGACCATGCAGGCGTAAATTAGGGAGGCATTACATTGATGCCCAGACATGCTCTCCATTTTGCAATCCACACGCATGAGCGTACACGCACGAAAACCACAACATTGACTTGCCAAGATACCGGTCTGCTCGCAGAAGATCCAGTTCTCACCAACGGAGCGCACAATTGACAATGTGCACAACAAAGGCGACAAGGCACATATATAAGACGAGGCCGGCGCTAGTAGTACTTTAGAAACATCAGTAATAAAACCTATTATAAAATCACACCTACCTTTTAACACTAGATAACTAGTGCTCCTCACACCCCCTCTTACTATAACACCATTATAAGAGCCTAAATTTATTAATTAGCTTTTTTTATTAAACTCAAAACTAACAAAGCAAACATGTTTAACAACTTGTACTTCTGAATTATAAAACACTTATTAAGTATTGTAGGCATGTACCAGTAAATCAAGTGTTTTATAGGTGCTCTTTTGGTTATTTTAATTGGAATACGGTTTTACTGTTTCCTTTTAGTAATGTTAACAATAATATTGTGGTTAATTGATTTATTAATTTTTGCGTGTTGGTTTTGTTTTGCTTCTTTGCATTCTGGATGGCTGCGTTTAGGAATTTTAAAATGATATTGGTATCGCTAAATATGTCGGGTTTTAAATTATTTGCTTTACTTTGTGTGTTCAAATTAATGATGTTATCCTTATAAAAATGCCCTTTTCTATTATGATATTTATATATTGCACACTCTGGCTTCATTTTACAAGATCTTGTAATAAGTATATTATTAAAACATGATCATCAGAGCAAAGCAAGATTGAACCATCCGGTTCTCTGTACAATTCAAACGACTCTATTTCAATTCGGGTAGCCTTTTTTACATTTTCCTTAATCTTTTCTTTTAATCCCTCTACTGTGTATTAATTAAGTACAGGGTATATATTGGCTGATGGCGATCAACTGATTAACCAGTCTTGGCTGTTTAGCCACACAAACAATAAGCCACACAGTGACCAAAGCAATATGCCCTCTTCTCTTTACCTTTCACAGTGCACAGCACTTATTTATTAAATATACTTTATATCATTATAGTTTATCTACACGTTCATAGAACGTTCCTATATTCCAACACATATTTTTGGTACCTTGTTGATGCAACAAATAAAAACGTATATTTCAATTTTTCTGTTTGGCACATATTCTTTACACAATAAAGTTTTTATTGGCACCCACGTGTAGGATTAATTGTTGAGCAGGCAGCATAAATAAATAAATGGAGCCAAACTTACTAACTTTTTTTAAAACAACAAAGGCGTTGAATATTGTTATAGTAAGAGGGGGTGTGAGGAGCACTAGTTATCTAGTGTTAAAAGGTAGGTGTGATTTTATAATAGGTTTTATTACTGATGTTTCTAAAGTACTACTAGCGCCGGCTCGTCTTATATATGTGCCTTGTCGCCTTTGTTGTGCACATTGTCAATTGTGCGCTCCGTTGGTGAAACTGGATCTTCTGCGAGCAGACCGGTATCTTGGCAAGTCAATGTTGTGGTTTTCGTGCGTGTACGCTCATGCGTGTGGATTGCAAAATGGAGAGCATGTCTGGGCATCAATGTAATGCCTCCCTAATTTACGCCTGCATGGTCCAATTAGTGCCCTATCAATCGGCATGCAGGTGGAACTTGTTTCGTGATTCTCAACCTCAACATTCACTTCCATATCTTCAGTCTGTGCAACATATAAAATTGCTTATAAGACTTTTAGCAAAAAATAAGTGTATAGAATTATTAACAGTAAAAAAATTGTAAAAAGCAAAGAGGAGAGTGATGAGAAAAAGTATACCTCTTGTTTTTTTTGTCACATATATAAAGCATGCATTTTTTTCCTTCCACTTTTTTTTATAAATTATATTTATTTGTTACACTACACATATATACATTATATCATTTGTGCAATTATGGGCGAGAGATAACACATTTACGTAACTCTATTAATTGAGGGTTATATAAAATTGGGAGTAAATTTTCACTAAGTGCTGTATATAAAGCCAGAAATTTCAAAAAGGCATTTTACAGCCCAAATTGGACGCTGGAGAGACAGTTGTTGCGCAGACTGAAGATATGGAAGCAGATGTTGAGGTCGAGAACCGCGAAACAAGTTCCACCTGCGCGCTGATCGATAGACGCTAATTGGATAATGCAGGTGTAAATCAGGGAGGCATCACACTGATGCCAACATGCCCCATCCTGTAATGCACACGCATAAGCGTACACGCACGAAAACCACAACATCGACTTGCCAAGATACGGTCTACTCGCAGAAGATCCAGTTCTCACCAACGGAGCGCACAATGGACAATGTGCACGACAAAGGCGACTGGGAACATATATAAGATGAGGCTGGCCCTAGTAGTACTTAGAAACATCAGTAATAAAACTTTTATAAAATCTCCCTAACTTTTAACACTAGACAACTAGTGCTCCTCACACCCCCTCTTACTATAACACAGTAAAATTAATTATTAGACCTTTTTTATTGGAAATTTTGCATTTGCATGTTAAAGATTTTGATTTGTATCATAAATGTTTTGATGATGGTGAATTGGATAGTCTTCATTTTATCAAGGAAGCTGACAATTTTGAAGGAGAGCAGTTCAAAGATGTGGCTTACTTGTTTATCAATAGGTTGGTTTTTGAGAATTATCAGGGACATTTGAATCATGATGTTTTAATAATTTTGATTATCAATGTAAAATTTAAACAAAAGAAAAGTGCCACCGCCTATATTTTGACCACCACATAGCTAGCTATAGGCGCATATGAGTAAACTGTATCGACTAGTTTTTTTCTCCAATTATTTTACTTTTAATTTTAAAATACATATTATGAACCCTTATTATATAGAGTAGTGGTAAGTGAATTAGTAAGTGTACTTTATATTGTTTATTTTTGAAGGGGGGGGTAGTTGATGCGGCACGTTTTGTACATGTGAGATTGAGCCATAAGTTTTACTATTACTGCACACAAGCCACAAACAAGAAAAAACAACGTGGTTTCCATTTTTTATTATTTATTTTGCAAAATGAATAGCACTCATGCATCAATTCCCGCATACTTACACCTCAACCACCACAATCTTCCCTTTTTTTCTCTTTCCCCTATTAGCATCTTTTATTTGCATTTATTTATTATAATATGTATATTCATCCATCCTTTGTTCCTTTGGTTTGGTTTGCTGGGTTCTGGACAGCAGTCAACATCGTTTTTTGGATATTTAAACGGCGCGAGCCACCACACACAAGCGGATCAGACAACGCAGATCAGGCAGACCACACAGAGCAGTCAGAACAATCAGACCAAGGGGCAGCAGAGGCTGATCCAGATGCAGATACGTTGGTTGAGCTGGTCTCACCGCTGCATCTGCGCCTGAGCAGCAGTCGGTTCAACGACAAAATAACATGTCTTGCTCGCGTTCCTCTTTTCCAAACAGGGCGCGGGAAACAAGCGTGGGACAGGTTTTACGATATGGGAGTGTACACGGCGTTTCTCAGCATGTTTCTGTGCTGGGGAGTTTTGGGCTACGGCGGATACCAAATCACAAGCGCGTTGGTGGGAAAGTTTCGGCAGCCCCTGGGTGATATGGCTGCTTCTGGTGGTGGTGAAACGGTGTCTTTGCTGGCGAGGAGGTATTTTGATGCGTCAGAAGGGCGTATTCTGAAGCCAATAATTCCTGGAGTGACGTTGCCAGTGGGACACTTTGGGGAGTATTTTTTGGCACTGGTTGTTTGCGCAGCAGTACATGAGTGGGGACATGCGCTAGCATCGGCTTTTTGCGGTGCCGGGGTGCGCTCCGTGGGGGTTTTTGTCCTGGGGGTGTATCCCGGGGCATTTGTAGATTTGGCAGCGGATCTGTTGGAGCGGCTGAGTGTGTGGGAGCAGCTGCGCGTGGTGTGCGCCGGTGTGTGGCATAATTTCATTTTGGCAGCGGTGGTTTGGGCCGTAGTTTGCTCGGGGTTGCTTGGGCGCATGCTTGGAGCCACGGTGTGTAAGCAGGCGCAGGGCGTGGCTGTAGTGGATGTCTCGGCGTCTTCGCCGCTTTTCGGGCGGCTGCCCCTGGGCAGCACAGTCTACCGTGTGGATGACGTGTGGCTAGATGAGAGCCGCCGCCGCAGCAGCAGCAGCAGCGGGGTATTGAATAACACTGCGGTGGTGACAGGTATGGGCGGCGACACGGCCCTTGTGCGGTGGACTTGGGCTTTGCTGGCGTCGAGCAATCGGGATACGCTGGCGGCCGGGTTCTGCGCGTCAGCGGCGACCAATGTGGACGACGGGCTGTGCTGCGAAATGTCGGCGCAGTATCCGCTGGGCGAGAGCCCTGATCCGGAGATCCACTGCTTTGAGACGTTCGAGCAGTCGTTTTCGCTGGGATGCTATGATCTGCGCGCGATTCTGGAGTCGCCCTTGGGAGGCAGCGGCGATGCAGGCAGGTGCTTGGGGTCGTCGGAGTGTGCGCATGGCGAGTGCGTCGTCCCCAGCTCGCCGTTTGCAGAGGGCCGTGTTGCGCGTATCTATTACGACAATCAGCGGCAGCAGCAAGCCGGCGGCAGCACAGGCGACAGCACGGGGGCTGTCATTTATGTGGGTCGCTGCGTGATGTTTGGGCGGACGTGCGGGTGAGCTCGGTTGTGCCGCGGTGGTGGTGGGTGCCGCTAGGCGTGGGCGGATGGATCGAGGGCTTTTTGCAGTACGTGGTGTCGTTTTCGCTGGCGTTCTGCCTGCTGAATGCAGCGCCGGCGTGGTGGCTGGACGGAGACCACGCGCTGCGGCTGGCGCTCGGGGACAGCCCGGCGGTCGTGCACCGGCTGGTGACGGGGGCGACGACGGCATTGCTCGCGTGTTGCATCGTCGGGTCGATCGTCCTGCTGGCAATATGATGTGGTGCTTAGATCCCGGCGACTGCAAGGGAGAGTGAGGTGGATCAGGGCTATGGGTATGGGGGGGGGGAATGGCCAGCGGCTGGGCGGAGTGGCGAAAGTGAACAACTTTAACAAGTAATTTATAGACCGCCCAAGAATGCAAGTGCCAGGCCCCAAGCCCAAGCCTGCAGTCAAGAGAAAGTCTGATCCAAAGACTGGGTCCACCATCCAAACGAAGCAAAGCTGGTATTTATGCTTGACAGATCGACCAATCTCAATCACCATTGGGTAGAATAAAATCATTGGCAGCAGGTGCAGGAGGAATTAGGTAGAGCTTTTGGACAAAAGCTCCCCAATTATAATTACGATTTTCGATTTATTATCTTTTCGATTATCAGGCGGCCAAAATTCAGCATTTTTCTTCTTTATTTTAATTCTAATTCGCATTTCTTTTATCAGCAACTAACAATACGCATACGCCCTACATTATTTCCTCCTCCTCCCCCCTCCACCGCCTCACTTCAACAGCCTGTAGAGTGAGAGCGATCGAGAGAGCGATATTGGATATATAAACAAAATATGCTGTGCAGGTCGCGGCAATTGGCGGTCAGCACACTAACACAGGCGTGCTTTCATCGTGCGCAGTCGACCAAAACATTAGGCAAAACATTGACGGAAAGCTCGTCAAACCAGGCCAACAAAGCCACAGCGGCGGCAACAAAAGCCACAACGGCGGCGGCAGCAGCAGCAGCAGCAGCAATAGCAGCAGCACGCAGCAATAGCAGCAGCACCGGCAGCAATAGCAGCAGCAGCCAGCACCGGCAGCTCCAGAACCAGCACCGGCAGCTCCAGCAGCACCGGCAGCTCCAGAACCAGCACCGCAGCTCCAGCACACCAACAATAGCAGCACCACCAATAGCAGCACCAACAATAGCAGCACCACCACCACCACCACCACCACCACCACCACCACCACCACCAGAGCCCCTACAGCAACCCCCAGCCGCACGCCCGCCAGCAGCAATACCAACACCACCAATGCTCTGCTCACATACACCGCAGAGCCTCCGCTGATGGCCATCTCACGGCGCGCAAGCACCACCTCCGAGCTCTCGGCAGCGACCAAGCGCCTCCAGCGCAAGCTCCGGCGCTTCCACCTGCGGCCGCGCACCTGCGCGCGCCTGGAGGCAATGTGGGCCGCGCACGTGCACCTCCGAGCATCCGGCCACTGGACGCCGACGGGCCCGGAGCGCACAGCGTTCCTCGAGGCCATCCTGCGCTCCGGCGCCGGCGTCGAATGGTCGGCGCGCGCGCAAAGCCTGGTGCACCCGGACCAGAGCGACCCGGCAATGCGGCTGGCGCTTCTGCGCGTCCTGGCAAAGCTCGGCGACGTGCACGCGTTCGACAGCGTGTCGCGCGCGCGGCCCATGCCCCCGTCGGAGGACGCCGTGTGCGCGCGCGCGATCCTCTACGCGCGCGCCGACCTGCCCTCGCAGGCCGCGCGGGTGCTCCAGGACACGCCGCACCCGCTGGCGCCCGGCGTGCGGCCGCCGCCCGTGCGCGCCCAGGCCATGCGCGAGATCCTCCTCGCGTGGACGCGCGCCCACAACCCCGAGCACGCCTGGGCCATGGCCTCGGAGCTGCTGACGCGCGGCTACGGCCGCTCGGCCCGCGAGTGGAACGCGCTGCTGCAGATGCACGCGCGCGACCTGCGCTACCGCCACGACCTGCTGTGCCAGATCCTCGACCGCATGCAGGTGGCCGGCGTGGCGATGGACGGCGAGACGTACGGGACCATGCTGCGCGGCGCGGTGCTGCGCGGCGACACGGCGGCGTGGCGCGAGTGGGGCGGGCGGATGCAGCGCGCGGGGTTCGCGATGGACCAGCGCACGCGGGCCGCGGTGGCGGCGGCGCTGGCGCGCGGCGGGCGGTGGGCGGAGGCGCGCGCGCACGCGGCGCCGAAGCCGCTGGCGCGGCGCGCGCTGGCGGCGGGGCCGGTCGGCGCGCACGCGTTTGTGCAGGCGGCCACGGCGCACGCGGCGCTGCGGCCTGCCGACGCGGCGCTGCTGCTGCGCGCGCTGCGCGAGGGCCGCGTCGAGGAGAGCGCGGCGGTCGACGCGGTTGCGCGGCGGCTGCCGCGGGTCGAGGCGCTGCGCTGCGGCCGGCCGCTGCTGGGCGGCGGCATTGTGGCGGGCGCGAGGGCGCTGGCGGGGGAGCTCGGGCCCGAGCGCGCGGCGGACTCGGCGGGGCTGGTGGTTGGCAACGGCCGGCGCAAGTCGTTCGCGCTGACGGTCAACGCGCTGGCGCGCACGCTGCTGCGGGAGGGCCACGGGGCGCCGGCCAACGAGCTGCTGGCCGCCGCCAGGGCGGCCAGCATTTTCGTCGACCACCCGCACACGCTGACGGCGCGGCTGTTCTACGGCGGGGGCGGGGGCGGGGGCGGGGGCGGTGGTGGTATTGGTGGTGGCGGTGTTGCTGGGGCCGACGCCGACGCCGACGCCGACGCCGATGAGCGCAGCAGTGCCAGCAATGCCGAAGGCACCAGACCCAGCATCAGCAATACCGCCACCGCCACCGCCACCAATGCCGCCAATGCCGCCAATGCCGCCAATGCCGCCAATGCCGCCAATGCCGCCACCCCCCCCAGACCCTCCCTGATGGAGGCCATTTCCCTGGCGACCTTTTCGCAGCCCGCCGCCCCGCTGGCCACCCAGCTGGTGCGCGCGCTGCGCTGCGGCGACATGGCCCTGGCGCAAAGCGCCTTCGCCGGCGTCGAGCGCGCGGCCGAGGCCTTCCCGACCGTGCGCGCGTTCAGCGCGCTGCTGAGCTACGCCGTGGCCATGCGCGACCCGGCGCTGCTCGAGGCCAAGTGGCGCCAGATGCTCGCGCGCGGGCTCGCGCCGGACGTGCAGGCGCACAGGCTGCGCGTGCGCGGCCACGCGCTGGTGGACGACCTGCTGCGGACGCGCAGGGCCTATACCGACATGCTGGACATGGGGCTGTGCGACCACCGCGCGGTGGCTGCGCTTGTGCGCTGCGCCGTGCGGTGCAACCACCTGTCGCTGGCGACCACTGTTATGCGGGATGCCGAGCGCGAGCGGGGCGTGTCGCTGGCCGCGGGCTGCTACAACTACGTGCTGTCGAGGTACGAGACGATGGGCGCCGAGGGCGCGGCCAGGCTGTGGCGGCTGTTCCGCCGCATGCTGGATGCCGAGGACTTGCGGCTGGTGCGCCCGCTGGCGTCTTTGGATGCTGGCCGCGCTGTGGATGCGCACATGGCGAGCTTTGTGGATCTGCGCGGATCGCTGGACTACCTGGACGGCGGTGGCCATGGCCTGCAGCGCCCCGCCCACCTGGCCTCCTCTGGGAAGAAGGCCCGCAAGGCCTTGGTCAACTGGCTGACATCGCGCGCCGCCTTCCCGGCGGCTCCGACGCTGTTTGATCCGAACAAACCCGACGGCCTGGACGGCCAGAAGCGGCTTTGCGGGCTGGTGCCTCCGCCCGACGCAACCACGTTTATCATTGCTATGCGCGCTAGTGGCAAGCTGCAGCAGTGGTCGAGCGTGCTGGTGGTGTGGCAGGCCTTGGAGCAGTTCAACCGCAGGCTGGATTGCTTGGCCCAGCAGCAAAGCCGCCACGAGGAGAACCAGGGGGGGGGCTGCGGCGCTGTTGCTGGTAAATTAAA
Source organism: Kickxella alabastrina (assembly GCF_025024165.1). Taxonomy (NCBI): domain Eukaryota; kingdom Fungi; phylum Kickxellomycota; class Kickxellomycetes; order Kickxellales; family Kickxellaceae; genus Kickxella; species Kickxella alabastrina. The sequence continues at coordinate 64,294 of NW_026251505.1, read as the reverse complement.
GGTTGCGCCGTTTAGTCGTTTGGTTGGATGGACTGCGCTGGCCTATTGTCGGCTTGAACGCCGCGAGGATGCGCTGAAACTGTGGGAGAATGCCAGGAAGAGCGGATGGCTTAGCGATGCTGCTTTGGACACTGGAATGGACGGAATGACTGAGCGCTTAGCCCTGAAGAATAAGATATAATAATAATATTTAGTTAAATACAATATTTTCCGATATACTCTCATTTTGCAGTTTGGAGTTTTGCAGTTTTGCAGTACCTTTTTTGATTTGGTGTTGCGCTGTTGCGCTGTTGCGCTGTTGCCTATTGCTCTTTATTTCTAGTGCCAGCTAATGTAATTAGTGCTTTATTTCTTGTTATGGCTAAAAAAAAACAATAAAAAAAAGCACAAAGGCAAAGTCTTTGTAACGCGATTGGCTTCCCTTCTGAGTTTATTGGCTCTTTTTTTTGCTTATTTAAAAACAAAAACGATGACAATCTCTAAATATTTGTATATCCACAACTTTTTATTCATCTATTTCAATTCCTATTCCTTATTTATTCTTACTATTCTTTTTTTTTTTTTTTTTTTTTTTTTTTTTGTATTTTCATCTCTTTCTATTCATTTCGCATTAGCTAAAAAGGCCTCTCTAAAATAAAAAATAAAAAATGTCTGCTCCACAGAAAAATAGCGACTCGCGTCCAAACAATCCCTTTGGGAATTACTCCTTTATGGAAGCACAGCAACAACAACACATCATCATCATCAGCAACAGCAACAACAGCAGCACCACCACCACCAACAAAAGCTGAAAACAACTGCACCAGTCAATGCAGCCAATGCACCCAATGCAGTCAATGCACCCAATTCAACTAATGCATTTGTCGGAAAGGAACCGCCAAAACAAAACCCATTTGGAAACTACAGTTTCAAAGACGCACAGCAGGCCATGCCGGAACCGCTGCCGTCATCACCCACAGTCAACACCGGCAGCACCAACGCAGGAGCCGCTTATCCATTCTTTTCCGACTCACACCCACCAAATCAGCATAAGCAACTGTCGCAGAACAACATAGATGCTAGAAGCTACCAGGAACGCGGTGGGCGCAATAAGAGTATCACCGAGACATTCGATGACCACTCAATATCACAACAAGACACTACAAATATGCACTACTATCGGCCAACAACAGCAGCAGCAGCCAGCACCATCACCATCACAACCACTACTATCAACACTATCAGCAGCCCCCCGGTATTCCCTTCCATCAGGACGCCCAGGCCGGCAGCATCGAGCAATACGCCATCCGCATGCTCTACGAGGAGTTCCGCGACAGAGCAGCCCACAAAATTGCCTCTATAGTTGAACTGCGATTAGACCGCGAACCCGGGCTGGCAAAGTACCTGGAGCCAGGATCCGACCTTGTGTTTGATCGCACTTTGGAGAAACTCGGCCAGCTGGCGCGGCGTCGTCCGCGAGTGATTATTGAGCTTCTCCTTGTTTGGCGAAAAACCACTGTGGATGCTGCTGCCGCCGCCGATGAGTATCCGCTCGAACCATCGGCTGTTGTTTCCGCCGCCGTTGGCAGTGGCATGTTTTCTGCCTCGGGCCTGGATCCATTGGGAAACCAACGACGGCCGCAGCGGCGCTGTCGCGCGCAAACTACATTGTTAAGGAGCGCCGGTCGCTGGCATCTGTGTATATATTGTGTCGGGCACTGAGCTATGTCGTTAGGCAGCTGGAGGCTACGCATTTGGAGGGCGATCTGGGTGACAGGCTCGAGGAGCTGGTTTTTGGTCAAGTCAAGCAGGCCAATCCGATCAATTTGAGGCGATCACATAATCGCCGTGAGATCCAGGACATGTACGCAAGACTCATTGGGCTCATCTCAGAGATTCGCTTCGCCAGTATGAGTGATCGGTTCATTGCTGAGCTGGAACGCATACCAATGGTTGGTGGTGGTGGTGGTGGGTGGCGGTGGCGGTGGTGGCGGCGGCGGCGGCGGCGGCAGCAGCAGCAGCAATAGTAGCAACAGTGACGAGCGCATCGTTGCGCTTCTGCATAATATGCGGTTCCTAAGGCTGCGTGTCTTTCCCATTGATGCCTTGGAGGAGAGCTCGGCCTTTCTTTTGTCGTGCGCAAAGTTCTACTCACGCACAACAGGCAGTCTGAGGCTCAAGCACGCCTGGGCGACCCTTCTCACTGAGCTGCTAATGCCCATAGCGGCCGTTGTCGATGCTGAGGTCAACCTTCCCGAGCTCGTACAGGCCATCGACATTATCTACACCAAGGCCATGAAGATGGCCGCCAAGGTGCGCCACGTCAATGCCGCCTTCCCGCTGGCTGCGCCACACTGTGTATCAGCCGCCGGGATGTCTTCCACCAGCGCTGGCTTTCCCTGCTAGAGTACTGCATTCAGCGGCTCAAGGACAAGCAGTTCCGCCGTGTATCAATGGACGCCATTCTGCGCATGTTCTGGGTCTATCTCTTCCGTTACCCCGAGGCCAACGCGTCGTGCTCCGCCGCATTGACTCTCTCTCGCGCATATTCTTCCCTGCGACAAAACTCCACGCCTGGCCGAAAACCGTGCCGCCGGCCGCCTTTGTTTACTTTCTCACCTGCGCTGCCTGCTAAGCTTCGACTTTGCCATGCGCCAGCTGCTCCAGAACATGCTGCAGATTGACAGCGCCTGGCCTGGCACCACAAGGGATATAGCTGAGGCTGGTCCGATTCTCGATACGCTCAATCCGGCGCGCGTCGGGCTAGCGTTCCAGGCGCTCCTTAGTGTGGCTGCGATTGCCAGCAATAAGGCGGCCGCTGCGGCGGCGTCGGCTGCTGCTGCCGCTGCGAATGCCGGCTCAAAGGGCGCTTCGAACAAGCACGGCGGTGGTTGCAGCAGTAATGTTGGGGGCAATTCAAATGAGTCCCCTGCAGATCCTGTCACCCTGAAGCTTCAACCGCCGTTTCCTGGCGTTGCGCAGTTAAGTGGCTCGATGTGTTTGGTTTGGCATCGCAGAGCGGCAAGGGAGGCGGTGGTGATAGTGCGCACCATCGCGGTGGTGCCATGTCAATTGACGGCAGCGTTGGCGATGGTGGCGGTGGCGGTGGCGGCGGCGGTAGCGGTAGCGGTAGCAGTGGCGGTGGTGGTGGTGGTGGTGGTGGTGGTAGTGGTGGCAGCGATAGAGCTCTGGGTAACTCCTTCTCGGCCACCATTGGCGCCTCCTCTGACACCTCTGCATCTGCCACTGCGCCTGCACCTGCCTCCGGACCTGGTGCTTTCTTCAATCGAGCGGCGGGCGCTAGTCAACCGCCATTTATTGTGCCCGACAATCTGCCCGACAACATCCGCAAGGCGCTAAGCACGGCGATCGGCGTGGTGGCGCGCTACTTCAATGTCTTGTACCCAGTGTTTGGCCACTACGTGTTGGCCGACGAGCGACTATGGCGGCTCACGCGCACGGTTCCACCCATGTCGTCGGTTGTGCTGACAGGATCGACTTTTAGTTTTGAAAACACCGCACTTTTGGTATCTTCAGCCACCAGCAGCCGGGAGCACCAAGCTGCGGGCGCGAACGGCATCAGTACATCTGCTGGCGGGCCGATTGCCATGACCGGGGCCAGCGCTGCGGCTGTGCAGACCTCCCGCGCTCTGACCATGGCCGAGGATCCAGGCACCAGCGGCAGCGTTGGAGAAACAGGTGCCGGTATGGGCGACACCAATTCCGCGGAGCCGACGGCAGCAGAGTTGGCAGCGATGCTGCCGCCAGTATCCTTCGACAGGCAGCTGCGCGTTATCCTGTTGAGCGCCAGGTGTACTTGGACCTGATGTCCGTGTATACCAGGAACGTCCCTCGGTCGCAGATGTTCTGGGAACAGGCTGACTTGTCCAAGTTGATTGATATAATGGTCCAAAACATTTTGCATGCTGACCAGACGCTGGCTGCTGATCTCGCGCGTGCTCTTGGATCTTCTGTGTCCGCCGTCTGTGCGCCGACTGTTTGACACGCGCACGGCCGCCAAGCTGTTTGCCACCAGCTTTGACCGCCTTTTGGCTATTTCTCAGGCTGTCACTAGGGCGACACAGATTCTCCGGGCTACAGACGAGAGGTTTAGCGAGATTCTCGTTGGCGGCGTATTTTCCCGTGACAGTCGCTCCAGCGTGTCGTTTGCTCAGCCCGGCGACCCGCTCTCAGATGCACCTGGCGTCTGGCCATTTGGCATGACGCAGGTTGGTGGTGTCGGCAGCAGCAGCAGTGGTGGACGCAGGTTTATCCATGGGGCAAATCTGAGCACGACAAGCAATACGTCGGCCTCAGCTGCTGCTGCTACTACTACTGCTGCTGCTGCTGCTGCTGCCGGCGGGATTCCGCCTCCGTTGGGCGGTGATTTCTCAGTAGATCGTTTAACGGGGCCATGAGCGACCCTGGTGAGGACTCAGTATTGATGCGACACGCTCACTCGCTGTCTGGACAGATAGCCGACGAGGATTTTTCTGATCTCGAGGAATCGTCGTCTGCTGCTGCCGCAGTCGCTGCGGCGCTCGACACAAAGGCCCGACTGCAGAAGAGTACATTTGGAGCATCTGCCTGGCCACTGTGGGTGAGCTCAACGGTGGCTTTTTGCATGTATATCTTGATCTTATCCACTACTTGGAAGTCGCTTTGGTGAGTGTTTGGCGGACGGTAGCAGCAGCAGCAGCAGCAGTAATAATGGCAGCGGCAATTGCAGTGGAAGTGCGGGTGCTTCTGGCCTGCACGGCGCGGAGACCAACTCTACGACTAACCTTAGCAGCAGTGGCAACGGCAGCGAGTCATCGGTGCTGATGAGGGCGCGAGTTTGGCAGGCAACGACGGGAGGAAGGTCGGCGGATACAGTGTGGTTGACTGGGCAAACCTGTTGAGCTCCATTGAGGCCAACTCTATCTCGCTGCTGTGCTCGAGCAGCGTGCGTGTCAGACACTTGTCCGTCGATGTGCTGTACCAGACGGGCATCTTGCGGCGCATCATAGCCATCCACGAGCCGTTTCCGCCGACAGGACATTCTTGGATGTTCCGAAACGCTGATTCAGCCTACGAGGTACTCAACATTCTTGTTCCACGCAAAGCCAGTCCTTCTCAGCAACAGCAGCAACAACACAGCAGCAGCAGCAGAATCGCAGTGGCAATGGTTTGGCTGGCATTGACGGTTTGCTCAATGCCCCCCTGATAAGCGATTTCTGGGAAGTGCCATTTGGGGCTGATGACAACCTCAGCAACTCCAACTTTGGGCCGAAGCAGGCATCTCAGCAACAGCAGCAGCCACTTGCGAGACTTGCATCCAGTGCGCGCGAGGCGGATATCTCCATATGGCTCTCTCACTTTCCGCTGTTTGTCAGGCGCGCCTGCACGCTGATTCCCGACGTGATGCTGGTAACCAGGACGCTCGTTTGCCAGCGCTTGTACCAGATGCAGCCCCTGATGAACCAGTATGCGGACATTTCCGTTGGATCCAGCGTGTACAGGGGCAGCGTGCATGTGCGGGGGTCTGGTCAGCGCACCAACGACAAGGCAGCGGCTCTGATGCCAAGGTCGGATTGGTCAGCGCGTTTGGCAGCCTGTTTTTGTTTGCCATGGTCTCCTTGCCGACCGGCGACTCGGCGATGCGCAATTTATCAGGTGGTGCGAGCAGCACGTTGGGCGAGATGGCCAATGGCAGCCGTAGTCCTAAGGGAACAGCAGTTTACTCAGTGGCAGTAGCGGCAATAACAACCAGGCTGCTGGCAGTGCAAGTGGCGGCGGCAGCGGCGGCGGTGGCCGTAGTCGATTGGCCAAGTCCATTGCTCGCAAGCTGGCCCCGCTCAAGTCGAACTCTCGTGGCAATAAGCAGGAGCACGGCGTTGGGCTGGCATCCATTGCGCAGCTGGTGCGCATGGCCAGCGTGATTCTCAGATCGGACAACACGCCGCTGCGCCAGCAGACAGCCTATGCGTTCTGCAACACCCCGCCGGCGTATCTCCAGGAGCTCATGCAGGAGCTGCGCCCACTAGCAGAGTCCTTGTTTGACGACGGGTCGTCGCTGTCGTCACACAGAAATTACTTGCACGTCCCCGGCGCCGCGGGCTCTGCGCTGTCCACGTCGGGGCTGATGGCGTCCCTTGGCCACGGACTGTCCAGCCCTGGCCACGCTTCGCAGCATGCCGCACAGGGCGGCAGCGGTAGTAGTAGTCCGCGGGTGGCCGCCAGCAGGCATATCGTGCTGGGTCGAGCATTCTGACAGCTGCGCAGCTCACCCCCCACGGATCATCCAAGCGCAAGACGCTCAAGGCAGCAGCGGGGGCAGCAGTGCGCTGGCGCGTGAAGGCAGCGACACCGAGGTGACAAACGCCTCTGGCCGCACAAAGTCCGGCGGGATCCAACCGGCCGCCGACCAGAATCCCGGGCGGCGGGCCAACAGCTTTGACGCTGCGACTGTGGACTACGCCAAAAGACCGTACTTTGCCGCATCCACGCACCATGGCCATGGGGATAGTCACGGCGCCCTTGCAGGTATGGGCGCTGTGACCACAGGCAAGTCGCCGCAATGGCTGCTGCTGCAGCGGCCGCCGCGGCAGTTAATGCTGGCGGCACGGGAAGCGGGTCAGTGAGCCAGATGCGGCGGCGCAGACTGCGGCTGTCGCTCGCGCAGATATACAAACATGTGTCGCGGCAGCTCGACGCCATTGACCAGAATGGCCACGCACTGTATCTCGACGAGCAGCTTATGGCGCAGCTTATTTCATATATCCGCGAGACCAAAACGTTCTTGTCAGAGAGCTCGGTACAGTGGGAATGGGAGCACCAGCCGCTGCGTATTCATTTCTGCGGCCTTGTCGAAGCGTTGTACTTTTTCATATCTACCACCGAGGCTCCGGCCGTGTGGCTGGAGCAGTCCTGGTCGGCGCTCGCGCCACAGAGCAAGATGATCAATATTGGCGCGAGCGGCGGCATTGGATCGACTAGGGCGTCCAAAAAGTTTACACACGAACCCGCAACGGTTGTACCAACTCTTTGAGCGGTGGTGCGGCCTGGGGAGGTACGCAGAGACGAGCAAGGAGGCGCAGGTGCGGCTGATCTCCTTGGCTTTGGAGCAAACGAAGGACCCAAGGAAAGAGTGGGGCTGGCTGCTCTGCTCGAGGAGGAGAGCCGGATGCTTGGACTCACGTCCCTGCGAGCCATGGCTGTGCTCTGTCGCGACGGACTGTTGGCGCCCGTGTCGGCCAAGGATGCAGTGTCCGTTGCAGACAAGAAACTGATCGAGCCTGGAGGCCCTCGCGAAAAGGGCATTTTGTTTGCCTGGGTCTCGGATGCCCTGGCACACTCTAGCTCTCACCTGCAGCTTGTTGGCCAGCGCGCCGTCGAGTGGACCATCAGGTCTGACCCCAGGGACGCGTCCATGGCCAGGGTACTTGTTCAGCTGGCATACGGCGTTTTGGTTTCTGCCAGCGTCAGCAACACCTTTTCGCAGGGGTCACCGATCCAGGAGTAACAGCGGCATCCGGTTCTTGTGGACCTGCTTCTGCCGGCGGCAGTGGTTGTGGTGGCGGTGGTAATAGTAGTGCAACCAACCACGGCGTCACAACATCCGGTTTGGGCCTAGTTTTTGGCGCGGGCGACGGGCTAGCTCTGGGCACGAGCGTCCGGCACAGCTCTGGCACAACAGCGGCGGCGGCGGCGGCGGCGGCCATGGCGTCGGGCAACACGCCAGATGCGTTTTCTAGCGACCGCGTTGTTCTAGGTTACCTCCGCGCCATGACAGCCATTATCTCTCCGGCATCACCGGCCCTTTCAAGCATTGCAGCTTCAGAGCTACTATCCACAGGTATCGCCGATAGAGGAGGAAGCGGGGGGGTATCGGTCAAGGGCCACGACCGACACGCGACGGCCGGCAAGTCATTTACCATATCTACGCAGCGTGGATCCTCCCACTGACCTTATTCCAGCTGCAATCTAAGCAGCATCGCGTTCGTCGGCAGGCATTGCTTCTCTTGCGGATTCTGTGCATGCACATGGCGGCCGATATGTCTTGCCTTTTCCAGCTGGACGAATGGGGCCCAGCATTGTGTGCGACATTCCGGCGATTGCCTCGGGTGCAGCTGCCAAACTGACTAACGCCGTGGCAAGGGCATTTGAGGCGCACTCGGGCTGGTGGTCATGGAAGTTGTGCGCCAGGTACATGCGCAGGGCTTGCACGGGCCGCGGTTTAGTCCCTCATGGCTATCATCAAGCCCTGGCTGCGCAACATTGTGCTGATTCATTGCCCGCCGACGTCAGCGGTTTTGACCCTTACGAGGCGGATGTTGCCGATGGATTTGCCGGTTTGGAGCCGATTGCGCTTAGCCGAGACTCGCTGCTTGTGCTCCAGTGCATGCTGTACTTGACCATCAAGACGGGCCACGACTCTATGTCCAGTATGCAGGATTGTGGCTGGCCTTGGCCAGCAGCGACCTGGGCCTCACTGCCGACAGCGATTCAATGGCAAGCAGGTCATCCAACATGTGGATGATCATGCGCTATCTGACTGGTATGTTGATGCACTCTGGCAGTGCGGCGCTGCTAGGATTTATGCGACGCATTTCGGTGTTCCTTACGCGGTCACCACAAGGGCCGCTGCTGGTTCAGTTGCTGATTCAAGAGACCATGCGGCCGACAGCTGCAGTTCCTTTGGGCCAACGGTTATCCCAGCGCAAAACATGGCCAACGGCATGCTGAAGAACGAGGCTTGGAGCGCTGATACCACGTTCATCAACCCTCACCCTCACCACCACCACCAGGATCAGCAAAGGAAGATCCTGGTGTCCACCGGCGGTCTCTCCATGTTCTATCTCGGCGCCATATCGTACGAGCAACCGGACGTTTTGGCCAATACAATTCCCTGGCACTGCTTCCGTCGACCATCATACTCTTGGCCAACCCCGAGCGCTGGATCCGCGACGCTGCGAGAACCGTACTTGTCAACCTGGTGGCATCTGAGCGCGCTAAATGCATTCGCGCCTGTGCTGGTTCGGGATTCGCCTCCGCTGTGGACTACAGCGTGCAGGCCAATGATGCAGCACATATTGCGCTTGACGTGCTACGTGGAGACGAGTGTATGGGCGGATTTGGAAATCTTGATGGGGTTTCTTTGGGTGGTTCAGATGCGTTGAATTATCGGAGTGTCAGAAGCGGCATCTGCGCCAGGATCGCAGTATCCTGAGGACTCCGAGGAGCTTCTGCTCCATGATTGGTCCCCTGTTTCGTTTTCAGTAGGGCATGCGGAGGACAATGTAATGCTGTCACAGCAGCGCGGCAAGAGCAGCAGCCGCAACCGTCGATGGTAGTTTCGGGAGCCGATAGAGCTGATATCTCAGTTGATGATCTACCGACGAGCCACCAATATACCAAGACAATGGACACAGCCATCAGCCTATCGAGTGCATCGAGTAGGGTATAGCAGATCCCTCATTCGTAGCCGATGTGGCTGACCTACCGGTAACGCTTTCCCGGTCGCTATCCCCCAATGGCCACGTGTCGGGATCAACCGAGTCTATTGCTCCGTCCCTGGGCTCTGCCACCCGACCCATTTCGTCTGTCGCCACGCTTCAAATACACTCTGCTGGGCCTGGTTTGAGCATGTCCAAACCGGGGATTTATTGACACCTTTAGATGGACTCAGACGTCGTTCATCAGCATTGTCAAGGAACAGTCCCAGTACAGAGCACATCGGCAGCGCAGCGGCAATGGCGGCTGGGGAGATACAGGTGGCAGCGGCGGCGGCGGCATCAGCGGCAGCAACAGGAGCGAGCGACACTGCATAGGTTCGTGGTACAACTAAGCAAGCTTTTCGGGCGGAACTACACTGGGTGCGCACAAGAATGGGCTGATGTCTCTGTGCAATGGGCAATGAGCTGCCCAGTAAGACCACTAGCCGGCCTAGCACTCCAAGTGTTCAGTGTGCTAGCTGCTGAAGCGCAATACGGCGGTTCCTTGGTTATCACGCCCTCGCGTCAGATGATCCTGCGTCTCATCGATCGACTCTCCAACGTTGTCGGAGATCCGTCCTTGGAGATTAGTGCGTTTGCAGAAACTGTATTGGCAGGATTAAGGCAGGCCGCAGGGTTGGCAGCAAGAATGTGTGCGGAAGATGAGGATGTCAAGGCGGATTTACTGGCTGCCAGTTTATCGTTGATGTGCACGGCGCAGAGTTCCAACGTTTACTCTATGGCGTTAAGCATATTTGAGCGCATTTTTCCGCTGGTCGAATTTAACGAACAGGTGTTTAAACGGCTGGTGGTTGAGCGCACTGGTGGCCTGTGTCTGGGCGGATACTGTTTGGCTATGCTGCGCGGGCTGGAGTTTGCCTCCTGCCGTGATAGGTGCCTTAAAATGATACGCGAAACACTACCATACGACATCAATGGTAGTAGAGCTGGCGACGGCGGTGGTGGGTCGACGAGTGATGGGAGGGTTGGTGCAATGTTGGCTTTGACTGCGCATTTGCCCGCTTTGATAGAGGATTCAGTGCAGAGCGCCGTGATACTGCAGCGTGCGTGTTCAAAGAGCTCCAAGGAGGATACCGCAGAGGACCAGCGGGCGATTACAGAGGAGCAGAGGGACGGCGACAATGTGCCTGCTGCGATTTCGGGTGCGGGTGTTGGAGCCGGGAGAGCCGTTCATCGTCATAATTACCGCCGGCCCAGGGCACCGAGTTTTTCGGCCGGTGGGTTTGGATCCAGTTTGGGTCTGATGTTTGGCGGAGGCGGCGGAACCAATGGTGGCACTGGTTCTGGAATAGGAACACAGCAAGCTCAGAGTCAGTCCCAGCAGCAGCAGCAAAACGCATATCCAGCGTCACTAGTCACAGCATTCTGCAACCATCTGTTCTGGGGTCACCCGCTCGCTTACAGTTGTTCCGCCGGCGAGGCCAGAACAACAACAGCGCCAACCAGGCACAAGCGCAGCAAGTGGTCGATGACGACAGGTCATCAATTGATGACAGCCAAGACAACAGCAATGACCAGACAGTAGACTTGAACGACACCAATGTGAATCCGACAGCGAAACCGACAATCCTGCACAATCAACCTTACCCCTAATCTCAGTACTCCCAGTGTGGCATTTGCCGAGATCCGACCACCTCTGCACGAAAAGTATCTGGACTTTATCACCTACTGCTCCCAGCTTGTTCTACCCCTGCTACCCACCGCCACCTCAAACGTAAACGCAAATAATACGACGGATGGTAGCAATATGATGAGCTCGAGGGTGGAGTTCAAGGAAGCCGGCCAGTTATTTCAGCGCCTAGGCTGTCTTTTATCGCTTTCTTCTTCCACGGGCGAGTCTATTACCCGGTATGCCCTGGGCATGTGTCGCGAGACTATCCAGCAGTTTGGTTACGCGGCTATTGAGTGCGGGCAGAGGGTGGCGGCAGAGATTATAGCTACTCTCCTGCAGTTCCTCAATCCATCCAGCCGCGCGCGCACAGCGCTAAAGTACTTGCGCGACGAGCAAGTCCTGCGCATTATCAATGGTGGCGGCAGCGACAACCAGCAGCAGCAGTATCAGCATCAGCAGTCTCTAGAAGGCGCCGTTGGCCTGGTATCTGCTGGATTAGGGTATGCCAGTGAGCTGCGCAGGATCCACACCAGTCTGCAACTGCTTCTCAGCGTGTTGACTGCTGGGGATATTGGCGGCGGAGCTTTAAGGGCTGGGGGCTTGAGACTGGACTCATCAATGATACCTAATCTTCGGCACCTATTTGACCTTCTCATTGTGGCCCGGCCTATTTCCGACACCGCATCGAGGGTACTGCATATTCTATTGCAACGGTTTGACGATGGTGGTGCTGGTGCCAGTAGTGGAGGAAGCACCAATGGACATTGTGGTGGTATTGACGCTTCTGTTGGATCTTCTATTTACGGTAGCTTGTCGCAGCGCTTTGAAGACGAAGGCAGGATTGCGTGGTATGAGTCTGATTCGGCTGTACTTCTGAGTGCTGCGCGCGCTGCGCTGGGCCGCGTTGTTGCCCTGGGAATTGGACCTGAGGATATGGAAGTCGGGGCTATAGGAGATAATGATGAGAACGAGGAAGAGGACGATAGCATGTTTGCCGCGAGGTTTGCGGCTTTTTCGACAAGGTCTGTGTCGCCGGAAATGCCTGTGCTGAATGTTGTGTCTGACTATGATGGCAACAGTGACAATATTGATACTGCCGATGAGCCCTTTATCGTGATCGATCATTCCTCTGCAATCGGCGATGTTGGCGATAACGATGACGATAATGTCGATGATCTGCTAGCACAGCTCGACGAGTTTGACCGTGAACTCGATGAGGCCCTAGAGCGCTGATCCAAGAGGGGAATGGTGTGACAACTCGACAAGCATGCACCTTTGGAAATATGTTTACAATGTCACTTCATTTTATCTGTAATTCATTATTTGCTTTTGTTTAAATTGGTTGATAAAACTGCAATACACTATTGAAAATGGATGTTGGAATTTCCAGACATTTATAGCGAAAGTCCAGATTTTTAAGCGGGGAATTTTTAAACACTGTTTCTTGCGCAAGAAGACACCGTTTGAGTCGGCTGAAGTTGAGTGAGTCTACAGCGACACCCGAGACCTTGCTCAAGCCCAAGCCTAAGCCCAAGCGGGTGTGCAAGAATCAATCTGACCCTGCTTCTCTTCAAAAGAAGCAGCGAACTGATTAGTATCGTCAACCATAGTGGGCTATTGCCACTAGTTTCTAAACACTTTATCTGGGGGAAGGATGTCAGTTTGAAGCATATTTGCAGCCTCATTATTTTCTTATAATGTATGAGATACGAAAAAAAGGTATATGAAAAAAGACCTCCCCACATGGGTTGTTCATGGCGTTTGGATGGTCGGTGTCATCAGCGGCGTCTTCATCTTGAGCTGGATTGGCGGCCTCAGATCATGGTCCTCGTCGTGGTCCTTGAGTCCGGGCAACTCGGCGCTGATGCTGAGCGCTGCCAGATCGTATGTTGACAGGTCGGCGCCCATCAACGGCGTGCCAGGGATGGACTGCGGGCGCGACAGCTTGTGCGGGTGGCGGCCGTCATAGTCGTCCTCTTCATTGTCGCGGTCGTATGGCGAGTAGGCGGCCGAGTCGTCAAACGAGTCGGGGTAGCAGCGGCGCAGGGCACACTGGCGCGCTTTCATATACTCAATGCCCATGCGCTTCCAATCGAGAATGTCAGCCAGGCGCTCGGTGCGGTTGCGCTGGTTGATGCGCTGGCGGCGCGTCTTTTGGCAGAAATCAAACATGTACCCGGTTAGCTGGTCTATTGACTCATCGGCCGACTTGAGGCGACGGTCAACAATGTAGATGCCATAGTCCTGTGGGCTGACAATGTTGTCCTCCATGAAGCAGCCGAAGCCCGACAGGTTGGTCGTAATCGACGGCACGCCCATCACCGTGCACTCGGCCGGCGTGTACCCCCACGGTTCGTAGTACGACGGGAAGACGCCCAGGTGCGTGCCGCGGATGAATTCCTCGTAGTCGAGTCCGATGACCGGGTTGTTGGCGTTGAGGAACTCGGGATGGAAGACAACTTTGATGCGGTCCTCGGAGCTGTTGAACAGGCGCACGGAGCGCAGCTGCTGGAGGACAGGGTCCTCGCTGTCGTTAACCATGTTATGCGTGACGATGGGTGGCAGTGTGTCTCTCTTCAGCGAGAAGACGCGGCGCTTGAGCAGTACGCGGTCCTGCTCGGTCAGCAGGTCCTCGACCTTGGGCTCCTTGCCGCGCGCTGCCATCTCAAAGATGCGCTTGCCGATGCGCGCCGACACCTCCTCGACAGTATCCTCCAGCTGCTTGATCAGCGCCTGACCCTTGAGCGTCTCGACAGTAAACGAGTTGACCTTGGCCGGCGTAATAATGAAGGCGACAACCGTGATCGGCGAGTTGCAAGCCTTGAGGCGCGCATTAAGGCGCGCCAGCGACTCAATGTACATGTCTATGCCCTTGTTGCGGAACTCGTACCTACCAGCCGTAAAGAAGTACAGGGTGTTCTCAAGATCAAAGTCATAGTGGCCGTAGAAGTGGCCGCGCACAAAGTGGTTGATCCGGTCCTTGGCCACCTGGTGCAGGTTCTGGAACTCGTGCATGGCTGAGAACTTAACAACGTTGAGGCCGTTGGGCAGCACGCCGTCGGGCTTTCGGCGCAGCAGGTATTCGGCCTCGTAGGCCGTGATGTTGGACACTGTAGTAAATACATCGACACAGTGAGTGGCGGCGCGCTCGATGCAGTAGCGGTGGTATATGCCGCGCTTTCCAGCCTCCTCGTCGACGTTGAAGTTCTTGAGATTGTTGTAGAAGTCGACGTTGCCCGCGCACAGATACCGGCCGAGCAGCGTTGCATGCGTGGTGAAGATGGTGGCCACGTCGATTTTGCGCTTGTTGCACAGCACCGCACCGACTCCGGCCTGCCACTCGTGAAACTGGGCGATGATTGCGTGTTTGGTGTCATTTTTGGAGACCTACAAAACAATTGGTGGATTTTGATCGATAGCGGCCGATTTGGGCACGATAACGAGACACGGACAGACAATTAGAACATTGGGTAGATTAGCGCTTGCTCGCCAATGTGCAGTACAGTGCATATGCAGGTGCATTCGGACCTCCCCCTTTTTGGGTGAGAAGAGTGAGAATTTGAACAAAACATAAACATAGGCAATGCAAAGCCAACCCAGATGCAGCTGCTTCTGTGGGAGAAAATTGAAAAAGCAATTGAAGGCAAAGTGAGGCATGCCATGACATGGCACGGCAAGGCGAGGCAGTTGGGCACAAAAAGAGGGGGAAATAGAGAGAACCCCGTGTAGAAAAAATAAACAAGCAAGCCAGCCACCATCCCCCTTCCCTTCTGCATTGATGATGATTGCTTTGTGTTGGCTGGCAGGATGCCTGATGATTAACAGCAATACCTGCAAGGTTTGATTGGGAAGATATTCACCGAGACATTAACGCGAAAAATCGATAAAGCCCGATTGGCTTTTGATTGAGGTTTTTTTGGATTGGGTTGACTCGAGTTGTTGATATGGCTTGATTGCTGCTTGGCTTGGCTTGCTCGCTGTCTCTCCGATATTTAACCAGGCTAGGGCAAGGCAGGCCAGGCCAGGCCCAGCATAGCCCAGTGCAGCGCAGCGCAGTGTAGCGCAACCGATAAGAATGAGACAAAAATAGCGCACACCCCCCCAGCACAAAATAGGCAGATGCAGGATCGATGGCCAATATGCAAGCGCAAATAAAGCAACATTTTGCCCCCTCTCTCTCTCCCCACGTTTGGGCTGGCGTTTTGGCCTTGTTTGTTTCCCAAATAAGACATGCGGCACAAAGAAACTCAAACGTGTGGGAATAAAAAAATGATTGTTTTTGGGGCGAGAAAACAAAGCTGAAGGAAAGACACCAAAAAGGGAGGCGTTCACCAACAGCACATGCGACAAAAGGGAAGAGAAGTAACGAAACGTCACAAGCAAAAACACTAAACATACCTCATCAAGCAGCCATGCGTTCAGATAACCCAAGATAATGGCATCGTTGGTTTCAATATCGTTCGGCGGTGACGGAATGCCTGCCAAGTTCCAAAGATCGCCCTTCCACTCATCAAGTTTGTGGGCGGCAGACCCGATGTCAAACAGAATCACGCGCGGGGCACCGTCGATCAGCCAGCGCCCGTAGAGCACCTTGATGTTCTGCGACGTGATTGATTCGATGGCTGCCCGGATGGCTGGGTTCTCGGGCTCAATCTCCTCGACCTCGACGGGCGCTGAGAATCGGTTCCATGGGCCGGTTAGATGGTAGCGGTCGCCGTACTCTTGCACGGTCACAGGCACTTTGGTCTTGATTACTGTGTAGATGCCGCCGACCTTGTTGGCCACCTCCCAGGCTGTCTCGAATAGTAGGGGTTGGTTGATGTCGCGCATTGGCTATTTGAGATGGAATGAATAGAGTGGGTATGAGAAAAAAGTGTAAAAGAAAATTTATTGATGGAAGGAGAACCAAGAAACTAAGCGCAAGGAAAGGCAGGCGAGCCAGCTGAAGATAAAGTGGGGGATACCGGTGTGATATTTGTCTGGTTTGATAAAATAAAAAAACACCCCACAGCAGTGGGCAATTAGCCACCTTTTTAACAGGGCCCCTCCATTCTCTTTGTCTGTTTAGAATCAGAGGAGACGGAGCCAGATGAACAAAATAACCGGCCGAGCCATCATGGGAACAAAATAGAAAATAGGACAGAGAAATCCCACTCGGTCCCTAATCCGGTAGCAATAACAAGAAAGATAGAATTCATTGAGCGATGCCGGATAACGTCATTGGGAGTTTTTGCAACAGACAAACCCCCATTCTCCAATTCAATCCTGGCAGCAGCAGCAGCAGGATCTGGTCTCCTCAGCCTGGTGTTGTCCAGCTGAGACCAAATGCGAAGAGCCATGCCATTCTGCGCTGCACAAACACTGCGTGCATGCGACTCCCTCCCCCCCCCGAACCTTCAACATCAAGTTCAAGTGTTGGAAGCGCGACATTGCATCAGACTGCAATTTTATTATGATCTTCGAATACCGTTGCAAATTCGGTGAGCACCACTCAGCCTTCAAGCGCTGTGGTAGACCGCCAAAGGATTTAAATTCAGTGCCCAAGCGCAACAAGCCTGGATAATCATCGCCCCTCTCCTGACATCAAGGCAGCTGTTACTGGCGCTCGACAGCTCAACCCTCATCGGTTTTCAATGGCAGCAGATGGAGAACCACGGCTTATGTCTAAAACTCCACGCCAACAATTTATTTTATTATTTACTTAATTCCTACACCCATGTTTCATTCTTTTTTGGATGCATATGCATTGTTTGCTTATTTCTTGGGCTCTGCTGGATGGCTGCGCTTTTGGGGGCTTTAACATCCTCGAAAGGAAACATGAACGCACCTCCCCAATCCTCATAATCGAATGTATTTTTTGAAGCGGACATTGTGCATTGTTGTTTTCAGGGCAAAATCAAAAAAAAACAATAACAAAAGGTATCTAAAGACCCCTTTTGATGCTCCTGCTGCTGCATGTTTTTGTGTAGTGACACCATTTCGACAGCATTAATGCCAATCCTGTAAATTATTGTTATTAAGGAATATAGCTCAAATTGTTGCATATGTAATGTTGAATGAGCTGCACCTGTGCGCTATGTGAGTGCGTATGATTTTTGTCTATTACATTACAATTGTCGTTTGTGACAAAAAGACAAAAAATAACAAGTTCTATTGATTCCGCAATATGTGCAAGATATGTGCACATATTTCACGCATGCATGCATGTATGCACACCCTTTTTTCGGAATCATTTTTTGAGGCTTTATTCAATTCACTGGGTCATACAACCAACAATACTTTTTAATGCTGGCTTTGTCTTGATTATGACTTGATTCTCATATCTAAAATTTTACACCACCAAAAACGAGAAAATAGATTTATTGATCTTACTTTTACATTACCAAAAGCTACTGTCAATACGCTACGTCTAATAATACATAATTCCATTCTTTTTTACACATACATTTGAGTTGAAATATTCAGTGCAATGAATTTACTACTTTTAAGGTTACCATTACTTTTATGTGGTTATTACATGCATGTATAATCATTGCAAACAAATACAAAAAATAAAAAGTAGACATAAGAAATTCTTATGAATTACACAATTCTTTTTTTTCGTCATCCAAAAAAATAATAATTACGCTGTCAGTTTGTTTCTTGTCTACATTTCGGACCCCTCACGCTTTTCTATTTTTTTTACTAGTTACTTTATTTTATTACAACTTGCCTAATAAAAATACAATGGTAGCTGTTGCAACACAAAGGTACCGGCAGAGTCTTGTATTTCTGACCTCTCTGTTTTTACTCTTTTGTGCACTCTTTGCTGCACCAGCATATGGGCGCAAGCCGCGAGTACCAGGAGCACGAGGGCGACTTTTAGTATTTGGTGAGAGTCTGGTGGACCCAGGCAACCTGTACACGTTCATCTCGCATTTGTTCCCATCCGCGCCTTACTACCAAGGCCGGTGGAGTAACGGGCCAACGTTTGTCGAGTACCTTTCGGACCTGCAATGCCGCTCAATGGAAAACTATGCTTTTGGCGGCGCAACAACTAATAATGGAAATATCACGGCACTGCCAGTGAAGAGCTTGGTGCAGATGCCGAGCACGGACCAGCAGGTCAAATTATTCAACCTCTACCATATGCTGACTGTGTCTGGAAGCGCCTATAAGGATGATGTGGCTGTGTTTACGGCGGGCGCGAATGAAATCTTCCGCTCTGTTGAGGGCATTCTCGCTGGTACTATAGATCCTGACTACCTGCCATTTATGATTTCTAGCAACTTGAAGGGCCAGATGCTGTCGTTGAAGGAGCAAGGTGTGTCGCGCTTTATCCTTTTTTCGTTGCCGCCCATCGATGACTCGCCGAGAAGCAAACTGGGGAACTACCCGGATGCCATCAGGGACACGGTCAACCGCATTAACATTGCCCTGGAAAAGGTCGTCGTAGAGATACGCGAGGAGGACAAGCTGTACGAGACTGACCCAAAACGCAGACTCAAGTGGATCCAGTATGTATCCTTCCGTGATATCATCAATGTGCTTGAACAAAAACCCATTTTGGAGGCCCTCAATATTAAAAGCACCAGGCTGCCCTGCTTGAAGACACTCAAGTATGATGTTGATTTGGGAAGCGATTTTTACAACTTTTTGGAGCTCGTCACCCATGCCAATACCATTCCGGTTTGCGAGAATCCTGATGAGTATTTCTACTGGGATGCGTCGCATTTCTCGGCACAGATTCATCGCATTATTGGGTATGTTTTGGATGAAGCCGTGGATAGGTTGGAGGCTGGCGAGTATTGGAATATTGATGCCGATAAGGTTCTGGGAATCATCAAGGATAACGAGCTGAATACGCCGATTGTGTTGCCAAAGGGCTTTGCCTCTACGCCGTTTATCACAACGTTGTTTAAAAAGTACCCGATCTTCCGACTGGGATTCCGTGTGTTTATGCTGTAGCTTAATAACAATAGTAATAGTATAAAGTAAAAATATGTCGTGTCATTAAATACATGTTCGTCAAAATGGAGAAAAAAATGGAAATGAAAATGAAAAAAGAAATAGGAAAGGGTGTGTTTGGTGAGGATGTCGTGATGAATGAATGATGAGGAAATATCGTAATGGATAGATGGTGAGGGAGGAAGAGGAAGAGGAGATGCGTGGTGCGTTGTTGTTGCAAAAATTTAAGAAGAGGTCTTCATTTTGGATTTCTGTGAATGTTGTTGCTTCAACAAGGCTACGCCTTGGGCACAGCCCTCAACTTTGACCTGAACAGGCTCTTAAACCTGCTCGTCAGCGGCCTCTGCTCTTGTGTCTTTGCTGGCGGCAATCTGTTTTTAATCATATGCAAGGGTACAACATGCACATGATTATGCTGTTGCTGCTGCTGCATAGACTGTGTATAAGCAGACTGCCCATTCCACTGCTTGTCGTGCAAGTGGTCATCATCCAGGTCATATTCGCTTTCGGAAGACTTTATACCGGCTCCAACTTCTGCTGCAGGTATCGGCGCAGTATGTGAGTAAAGCATTGGAGGAATGCTCGAGGCTGCAGCCACCGCTGCCGCTATAGATGTGATTCTGCCTGGCGCCGCGGCCTTTGTCGATTTGGCCGGTGTCGCTGTTAATTTCGCCGATAAATTCTTGGCGCCTATGGCCTCTGCAATTGTTATTTTAGTTGCCGGAGTCACTGTCTGCTGCTGCTGCTGCTGCTGCAACTGCAACCGTTGTTGCTGCTGCTGGTTCTGTTGTGGCAAAGTTACTGTCATTGATGCCTGTTTGGCAGCCAACCGCTGTTGCTCCAAATGCATAGCGTGTAGGTTCATTTCGCGCTTGAACTCATACACTTCACGTTGGACTCTCAGCTCAAGCTCGAAGGTGTACTGTGGGATGTCGTGCTCTGACCGGTAAGACCCTATAAGGTCAAAGGGGAACTCTGCTGCGTTAAACCGGTCGTCTTCTGGCTGGTTGTATGTCATGCAAACTCCGACAAGAAACTCGCTCATTTGTGTGTTTGTGTATTTGTGTAGAAAGTGTGTAAAATAAGAATAAATAGACAAGTGAATTGAATTGAAATTTGGTAAGTATATAAAAGAGTACAAATATAAAATATGAAATAAAAAACAACGGATAATGTAAAAACAAGTACAAGTATTCATTATTTTGAGTTGACAGATTTTAAAACAACCTATTCACCCACAAAGCTGATATATCTGCCTATATTTATCTCTTCGATTTCGATGCACTTTTTAAAAACAGGTTGCTCGATACAAAGTGTGGTGAAATGCAAAACAATCAGGAATTAACACCCCCAAAGGAATAATAAATTTCAACCCCTTGCCTTGCCAAGTACACATTGCACAAAGGGACAAAGGGGTGAACCTAAAGCTATGGAATATTAATAATAAAACCCGAAAAGGAAAACAAGAATAACAACTGCAGCGGTGGCGGATATATTGTGTTCACTTACAACCACGATGTTGTGGTCAACTCAAACACCTTGCCTTAGTAAAACTAACCTAAAATTGTAAAGGACTGATGACAACACACGATGTGATGTCACCGTTTTCTTTGCAGGGAAAGCGCCCAAAAAACAAGTGAATATGGCCAGTTTTTTTTTCATATTTTGCTTTTGTGTGGCTGTCGTTTCTTTGCAAAAACAATAATAAAAGTTGGGAGGAAAGGATGGGTGAAAAGGCTGGGCACAATATCACCCGCATACATTCAGGGAAAGGTGGGCTGCGTGCACGCGACAGGAAATGTTGAGGATTTGCAAGGCCACATGGTTTTCAAATATCGAGTTTGATTTGATCTGTGCGGGATCTGATCAAACTATAATTGATTATTATGTGATTTAAACAAAGAT
Source organism: Kickxella alabastrina (assembly GCF_025024165.1). Classification (NCBI taxonomy): domain Eukaryota; kingdom Fungi; phylum Kickxellomycota; class Kickxellomycetes; order Kickxellales; family Kickxellaceae; genus Kickxella; species Kickxella alabastrina. Next base: position 43,354 of record NW_026251505.1, on the reverse strand, counting down.
ATCCCCTTTCTTCCGGTCACGTGTAAAAAACGCCAATGCTGCACGTGATTTTTGCCGTGTAAATCTGGTACGAGCATTGTGCTACAGGAAAAGGAGCCAAAGCCCCCAAGCACGCGGGACATGTATTGTCAGAGAAAATTTAACAAATAGAAATATATTGAACTGTTATTATTTAGCTACTGCGCGTACAGATATGCAAAATTTTGAAAGCGTGAGAAACAGAAAACTGTTCAAGTTTATTAAACAATGAATGAATTTAAGTAAGTAAAACGTATTGTTTTTCACTTAAGCATCTCCCGTGTCAGAAAAGAATATAGATGGCGTTCCGTAAGCTGAAAACAATGCGCCAAGCGGATATTGGCAACTAGGCATTAACTCAGCTAAATATATGTGAGAAGGTAGTTGTCGAGATGAAATGTCGACAGATATGCAAATTTATGCGCACCCTTTTGGGGAAAAAAAGTAAATATTTCATTTTCACTTGAGCAACTTTTAGAAACAGCGAAAAAATGGAATTACATAAATGAAAAATACAACGACAATAATCAAGCAAAACACAATGCACGATGCACAGGACACAAGGGCACAAAACACAATATAGAATGTACCCCACCGGTTGCACAACACGTTTATCTCGTCACAATAAACAAGAATAAAAATGAAAAACAACCCACACGATACTGGCCTTTTTTGTAATTTCTGAATATGCAATGTGCAATCTCGCGGGAGTATGTATTCTGCCAATGAGAAGCATCGGAGATAGCGTCTTGGATAATTTTCTGTTTGTATTCCTTTTTGGTTATTTTGGGCACAGGAGAGGGTACCCCAACGGTGATGCACACGCCCCTCATTACCATTTAAAATTTTCAATAATGGCGATTTACCAGTTTAAATTTGTGCAATCCCTTCCTATTTTAAACATTCGGACAAACAAACAAACAAATAAATGAATAAATGTAGAAAGTAAGGAATAGTGGATAAGGGTAGCGGGCGAGATACAAAAAAACGAAAGTGAATGAACTACTTTTTTTGCTTGGTTGTTTGCAGAACCACAACGAAGGAAAGAAACATTCACAGCCATTATCTGTGTCGATATTGCAGCCATGTCGTAGCGCACATAAACGCATATTTTATTATTCACCTCCTCTTTATTTCGCATTATAATTCGACTGCTAGGTGGAGTTTGTGAAGTTTTAAAGTATTGTGTTTGCGGTCAAAGGTCATTAATCCATTTGTTCTTTTTGTCTGTTCCATTCAATTTCTTAGCATGGGATGGAATGGCATGACACGGAATGGTATGCTAAGCGAATGGCGCGTTTTAGAGAAAAATACCCTGAGAGCAACTCAAGAAATAAAAAATAAAAAGGATAAGCGTGTGTACCCTGTCGGTTGTATCTACATTGTTTTTCTTTTTCAGTGTTTAGGGATTTGCAAGACGTTGCAGATCAACGAATAAAATTTTCTTCCATGCGATAAAAAAAAGAGCAGGTTTGCTGCAGTTGATGAGTCTGCAAAGTAAAAAAACACTGTATTGGTGTTGTTGGTGTTGTATCTGCCATTATAAGAGCAAAAAAAAGAAAGTATCTGAAATGGGTGGAATATTTTCTTGTATTTCCTTTTTCGCCCTTTTCGCAATGAATTTTTTTCTTACAAACACCCCAAAGAAAAAAGAAAGCAAGAGTGGGAAGAAAAAAAGAGAGATTGTTGGAAGGAATAACAGCGACCCTTTCGGTTGTCTTGGCTGTCCTCTCGCTTCTTTCTTGTGAAGCAGCTATAAAATAAATCGATTTTGCCACACCGATAAATTTTTTCTCTCAACGAGTACCCTACACATTATGCACCACTAGATCCTCTATTTTTCTGCTGCTCTGTTTTTTATATCCGCTCTATTAGCAAAAGAGGTTCGGGGGGGTCAATTGATATCACTTTATATATTTTTTAGTTTAATCAGTTTGTATATAGAGCCCAAGTAATCACACATATCCATACGTCTGCATTTTAAGCACAGCAACCAACAATAGTTTTCCAAGCCATAAAAAATATGTTCAAGGCACAAGCTACATCAAGGGTGCTTATGCCGCTGCTTCTTCTGGTGCTTGCCGGCGCCCAAGCCACGACAGCCGCAACATTCTCACAGCACAAGTTCCGGCGGGCAGACGATCACGCCGGGCATAGCCACGGCGGTGACGACGACGAGGACGTTGACTGCAGCGCCACAGGCATCGACAACTGGGAAAAGGGCCTACATATTGCGGCCATCTTCATCGTCATGGCCGTCAGCGGCCTCGGATCCTTTCTGCCGGTCGTCGGCCACTACTTGCCCGTACTGCGCATCCCCAAGACCGCACTGACGCTGGGCAAGTACCTGGGCACCGGTGTCATCATCTCAACGGCGCTCATTCATATGCTGCCGTCGGCTATTGGCAGCCTCAACAGCAAGTGCGTTGGCAACCGTATGGGCGACTATAGCTCTTGGCCGGGTGTGCTCGCGATGATGGCGATTTTCGCCATGCACCTTATGGAGTTCCTCCTGTCGAACCACACAATGGGATCGCACTCGCATTCGCACAGTCTGCCTACCACCGAGACCCTCCGCCTCGGCCACAGCCACGGCCACAGCCACGGCCATAGCCACGGCCATGACCTGGAGGCCCAGACCACTGATGCGCTCAGGACCAGCAGTAGCCGCACAGAGTCAGTCTCAGCGTCAGACCATCACTCGCACGCGCGCAAGGTATCCATCAGCACCAGCCTGCCTGAGCTTTCCCGCGACGGCGACGATGAGAACTGCGACGCAGTCGCCGTGCACACCCACCACACACACGTCCACGGACTGTCCTTCATCCCAACAGCCGGCGAGAGCGCCGCGCTCACAGCACAGCGCCACCGCATCTCAACGTACATCCTCGAGCTCGGTATCTGCCTACACTCAGTCATTATTGGGCTGACATTGTCGGTGACCACGGGCACCAGCTTTAAGACGCTGTTAGTGGCCATTTGCTTCCACCAGTTCTGCGAGGGCTTAGCGCTCGGCAGCCGCATTGCGCAGATGGAGTACAAGAGCCATGGATTTTTGCGCGCTGCGTTGAATGCCGCTGCGTTCATGCTGATTACGCCGCTTGGGATGGTCATTGGTGTGGGCGTGCGGTACTCATATCAGCCTAATTCGCCCAGTGCGTTGATCACCATGGGCGTGCTGGACTCGCTGTCCGCAGGTATTCTGCTTTACGCTGGTCTTGTCAATTTGCTAGCTGAGGAGTTTAGCACGATTGAGTTCCGCAACTTCCGCCCGGCCATGAAGGCGGCCTGCTTTATCACTTGCTTCATCGGTGCTGGTATCATGGCGCTGATCGGCAAGTGGGCCTGAGAAAGAACAGAGTTAAGGGTAACTGTTTTCTCATGTTTGTTTCTTTTAGTGCCTATATAATTTTATTATAATTTATTTTTTCGTATGTCTTACTGTTATAGTAAGAGGGGGGTGTGAGGAGCACTAGTTGTCTAGTGTTAAAAGTTAGGGGTGATTTTATAAAAGGTTTTATTACTGATGTTTCTAAAGTACTACTAGGGGCCAGCCTCATCTTATATATGTTCCCAGTCGCCTTTGTCGTGCACATTGTCCATTGTGCGCTCCGTTGGTGAGAACTGGATCTTCTGCGAGTAGACCGGTATCTTGGCAAGTCGATGTTGTGGTTTTCGTGCGTGTACGCTTATGCGTGTGCATTACAGGATGGGGGGCATGTTTGGGCATCAGTGTGATGCCTCCCTGATTTACACCTGCATTATCCAATTAGCGTCCTATCGATCAGCGCGCAGGTGGGAACTTGTTTCGCGGTTCTCGACCTCAACATCTGCTTCCATATCTTCAGTCTGCGCAACAAAAACGTCAAGACCAGTGTCGCCAGCGGCGGTCTCATTCTGCTCGTGGAATACGTCGGACCTTAGCCGCCTGGCTCGGCTCGGGGGGGAGGGTGACTGGTCATATATGGGCAGTGCCTCCCGGCCATCCGGGTGGTGCTGCACGCCCTCCGAGCCTGCCTCCGTGAGCGCTCGACTTCTCTTGACCGGCCGGCCGGGCACGATCTCAGCTGTCGGCAGAGCCGGTTTCCTGGTCAGCAGTGCACCCGCGGGCCGTGTCACAATCACCTGATCGTAGGCCCGCGTGTGTCCCATGACTTGAGCGTCCTCGCCTTCTGGGGCTGTGCTGCCGTCCTCGTCGGAAACGAGAGCCCCGCCAGCCACATCTTCACTATCGTCTCGGCTGTCGTTCACGTATTCTTCTTCTTCCTCTTCTTCACTCTCAGTGTCATGCTCATCCACATATGGCTCTTCAGCGGCTCTTGCAAGCAGTCCCTCGTAGGGCCCGGTACTGTCGCCGTCGCCATCATCCTCCATTTCGGATACGTCCTCAGCGACCACTTGGGCTGTTGGGACCTCTAGTCTGCCTGCTGGCTGGTGGCGGATCTCTGTCAGGAAGGATCTTGCTTCGCTGTTGTCCATGCTGTCCGGCGAGCCCGGCGACTGTGGGGGTGGTGTGAATGGTCCCACCCTAATGTGTGCGGGCTCCAAAGCAACTTGAGGGGCATCCTCCTCTTCCTCTTCGAGTGTGGTTGGGTGCCAGGGCGCGAATATCCTGGGGTGGGCCTGGCCCATGAACTGTACATGTGACTCGGGCGGGGAACCAACCGCCGGCGTCTCCGGCCATGAGTAGCCCGGGTCCGACGGGAGGGATATCAGCATTTGGGCCCTAGCTTCGGGCATTTGAGCGTATGCTCTTGGGCGCGGTGCCGACGGCCCTGGGCTGCCCCCGCCGAGGCCCGTGCCGCCGTCCCCGTACTCGCTGGTCGCCCACTCTGAGTCCGTCCACTCTGAGCCTGATGGCTCTGATCTGCGGGCGATCTCCGCGATCCGTTCTGAGGCTCCATGGTGGTACCGCGTGATCGCGTCGCCTGGTACAATGCGATGGAAGGGCTTGCCGTCAGCATAGGCCAGGTGGTAGGAGGTCTTGTGCCGCGACACGACTCGGAACGGACCCAGGCGGCGTGCAAACTGATCTGCCACTGAGCTGGCCTTGGGGAGTGCACGGCAGGTCACCCACTCACCCGGCTCAAACCAGATGGGGTCGATGCCTCTGTTGTCCCTGGCGTTGGCACGCTGGCGGACCATTTTGCGGTGCTCAGCTGCTTGCTCACGTATCATCTCGGTGATCTCCTCCTCACTGGGGGGGCTCTCACCCTCAGGGAACTGGGCGTATGCTGTCGCTACACGCACCGCAGGCTCGCCGAAGAAAACTGCCGCCGGGGTGTTGGCGATGGCCTCCGAGCGCGTACAGGCGTGTGCAGCTACAATGCGCGGGATGTGCTGCGTCCAGCCCTCCTCGTCCGGCTGATCGGTGAAACAGCATCGCAATGACTGCTTGAATTTCTTGACTGCGGCCTCAGCCAAGTCAGACTGAGCATGGTACTGGGCGGTTGTGATGTGCGTCACGCCCTCCCTGCTCAGGAAGTCCTCAAAGTCATGGGACACGAGCTGCGGGCCGTTGTCCGACGTGAGATATTTTGGCTTTCCGTAGGTGCCAAACCACTCGCTCTCAAGGACATCGGTGAGTGTTGCTGTTGTTGTGTCGTCCACTGCATAGATCTGCATGAACCCGCTCGCACTGTCAACTGCTACTAACGCATCCTGAGGTGCTTCTCCTCTGTCCCCAATGTGTAGCAAGTCGATGTAGACATGTTCGAGCGGCTTTGCAATGTACGACATGATCTTGGGTGTGTGTGACTTTTTCTGGATCGCTGTCATCTGGCAGGTGTGACAGCACTTTGTCAGACTTTCTACCACTGTGCCCAGGCCCGGACATGTAATCAGCTCGCGCACGAAGTCGAGGGTCCGCTTGTACCCAGCGTGTGCCAGGGCCTGGTGTGCCTTGCGTACAAAGTCTCGCGCCGCCTCACGCGTCAGTATGGGCACCCACATGCCTACTGGCCCGGGCGTGTCACTGGGGGCCAGAGCGTACAATCGCCCGTCACGCAAGGCCTTCTTGCTGACGACATTGTATTCGGGAGTTGTCGGACCGTTGAGTGCCTCGCGTTGTTTGCACAGCTTGATCCAGGACTGGATCTCAGCATCGTCATCCTGGCAGTGCAGAAAGTCCGCGACATTCGGTAAGTCCTCTAGCGCAGACGCGATTCTTGCGAACTGCTGGCTCATGGATGCCGGTGTCGGCGCCACGGGCAGGGTAGTAGCTGGGTCAGGTGCAGGCATAGGGGTCGGCTCGGGCGCAGGGGTGGGGGTAACTGTTGCCCCCTGTACGGCATGCCTCAGTCTGCCGCGCTTGTGCCGGACGGGTGTGTTGAGCGCCACCGGCAATGCCGGCTCCTGCTCGGGTGCCATGTCTGTTGTCTGTGCACTGCGTCTGGGTCTACCGCGCCCACGCCGCGTCGCCACTGGGGGCTCTGCTGCCGGGGATTTGGCCTGTGGTACGTCTGGAGTCACCGTAGCTGCTGCTGGCGCCTCCACTGGCTTACGCCTGGGACGGCCACGCTTGCGAGGCAGGTCTGCTGGGGGTGTGGGTGAAGTTGATGCAGTGATGGTCTGTCCCTCACGCCGTGGCCTGCCGCGCTTACGAGCCCCGCTCACAGGGGGCGTTGTATGGGCCGTCTGCGGCATTGTGGCCTGGCCGAGGACGGGGTTGCTTGCCTTGCGCTGGGGCTTGGTCTGCTGGATGGTCTGCGCTCGGTTGGCTGAGCGTGTACGGGCCGCTATAGTTTGCATGGGGGCAGCGGCGGTCATGGGGTTGTTCCTCATGGTGCCGCCGTTGGGAAGTGCGTCGGGCTCGTCGCCATTGGCATAGACGATTGGGGTTACTGCTGCAAAGGCCCCGATGCAATAGGCCACCCTCTCGCCATTTGATTCGCGTGTGAATTGGTCGCCCTCGAAATCCATGGCGCCAATTGTGTAGACATACTCGCCCCCAACTGTCTCGGTCGCTGGGTTGACAAGGGTGTTTACCTCATCATCATCTACATTGCCCAGTGTCTTTTTCTTTTGCGGGCGCAGGAACTCTTTTGCGCGTGATAGCCAGTCGGCGGTCTGCTGCAGTTCTCCAGGGCGGTGGACGATCATGTGCTTCTTTATGCCAAGCTCGCTGAGGCCAAGCTTGAATTGCGCCAGGGGGTCGGCGTCGTTGGTGGTCTTGTGCGCGAACAGCGAGACCACCGTGCCGCAGTCCGTTTCGATCCTCAAGTTTGCACACCCATCAAGGTACGCATAGAAGTGCTTCACAGCTTCGTACACAGCGCACGCCTCGCGCCAGGTTGAGTGTTTCCTCCCTTGCATGCCTCCAAATGCCCGTGAGAAGTAGCATACCGGCGCCAGGTCCTCAGGGTCGTCAGAGCGCTGGGCCAGTAGCACGGCACCCACACCGGCGCCCGCAGCATCAGTGCGCAGTACCAGCGGTGCTCCAGGCGGGGGTATGTAGAGGTGTCGAACGTCGAGCAGTGCCTGCTTAAGCGCATGCCAGGGCTCCTGTAGTGATCTGATGTCGTCTTTCGTCAACCGCGTCTTGCCCACCATCTGGTAGAAGGGAGCTAGGATGATCTGGATCCATTCCATATGCTCTGCAATTGCGTTAATGCCGCCGCACAGACGCCGGATGCCTGCGACCGTCGTCGGCATCTCCAGTGCTCGCATTGTTTCCACTCGGTGGTCAAAGGCCTGCCATGTCCGGTCGGCGGACCACCGACGCCCCAAGATCTCTACGCCTGTAGTCGCGCACCACAGTGATTTGGACATGTTAATCGTGACATTCGCACGGGCCAGACACCGAGCAAACAGCCCTATATCGTGGATGTGATCAGTCTCATTGCCGGTGGTCGACTTTAGGTAAACATTATCAATGTAGACCATCAGACGTGGCCGCAGCTCTGGCACGCCGGACAGAACATGGGTCAGGAAGGCCTGGGCAATGGCAGGGGATTCGGAGTTTCCCTGCACCATGCGTAGGTTGCGTACCTTGCCTGCGCTGCCCCCGTCATAGGTCCAGAAGTCTGCGACGTCCTCTGCCAGGCGCAGCTGCGTAAAGAACGATGCCATGTCAACTGACGAGATCAGCTTGGCATCACGCAGGAACATAATGCGCTCGACTGGCGTCGGCAGCTGCATTCCAACGCTCAGCATATGTAACGAGTTGTTTGCTGAGTCGTCGAACAGCACACGCCTGTCCGTCGAGTTCGGCTTAACTTTGGAGAACACAGGGACCTGGGCGAATGCAACCGATGGACCGTCTATTCCATACTTGAGCCGGTTGGCAACGAAAGAGTTTCGGGCCTTGTGAGCAGGCTCGCTGAGTGTGTGTTGGACGGTGTACAGGGGGCACGCGTTTGTGCGCATTGGGGGTCGGATGGGCGCATAGGCTGCTGGCGGCGGGCAGCCACTCGGGTACTCACGTAGGGCGCCAGCAGCAGTCATAAGGGTCTTTAGCAGGGATTTGTGGAGCTCGTCCGTGGTGCACTGATCCGTTGTGCGGCTAGCAACATTTTCCGTCGTCACTGCTGGATACAGTGCATCCCACTTGTGGAAGTCGGCATCGCGCGCTTCAACAAAATAGCCAGTTGGTAGGCCTAGTCGTGCCCGCATTGGGCGTGAGACAACTGGTTCCTTGATCGGGGGCGCATCAGGCGGGCCGTCCATTAGTGGGAACATCTGCGGGTCTTGTGCCACTGTGGGGTCTGGCATAGTGTCATAATCCGAGTCGCGTACAGCACGGGGACCATCGGGAAGTTTGTCTGGGTGGTCAGGGGTGCGTTCTGTGCCCTTAAGGCGTCGGCGCATTGCTGGGGTCATGAGGCGGATGCCCAGGCCCTCTTGGGCATGGTTTGACACCAGCAGCTCCCATGGCACCTTCATGTCGACAACGACTGCATCGTCCCAGAACTTTGGGCCACCCTCGACCTGCAGGCAGACGGTGGCCCGCCCAATGCTCTGGTATGCCTTGTCTGACCAGATGGGGAACAGGTCTGGCCTCGAGTTGGTGCGGATACGCAGCTTCAACCGCTTGGCAGCAGCCATGGTGACCAGGCTGACAGCAGCGCCATTGTCGGCTACAGCCATTGCTGGCTTATTATGTGCGCGGAAACCGGGTATTTTCGTAAAATGGCACAGGGCGGCCTGAGTAGAGTTAAACATATTTATTGTCCCAATAGTGTAACTGATACCCAAGCCGCTCAGGCTTTTGGGTCATTGTTGCCATATGAAAGTAGGGTTATCTTGTGGACTGTCTCGAATGCCTTGAGTCGGTCCAGGAGGGTCTCAGCAGTGACATCATTGGGCGCACTTCCTGTACATGCCCAGGAGCGGGTGTCAAGGCCATGTACTAGGCGTGAGATAGTGACTGCAGCATAGTCGCCACCACCCATGGCCTTGTAGAGCCTGCGCGCATAGTTGACCCTGTCCACTGCAGGGATGTTCTTGAAGGCCTTGGCTGGGCCTCCAGCAGCGATGCTGTGTGCCTTGGCCACAAAGTCTGCTTGCGGGATGCATTCAAGGAGCTTCTCAAAGAACTCTTCTGGTGTGTTCACGTCTAGGGTGCCCATGCGTCTGGCAGCTTGTCCGTCAAGCAGCTTTTGGAGTGCTGTGACAATCATTACTGCAGGAGTGCGGGTAAAGATGAAGTTGATTGTCTCTTGGATCCCTGCAATCCACTGCTTGGTTGGATTTCCGATATCTTCGCCATTGAACCGCTTGGCATAGTCTCGGAGCAGGTCCAGCTCCTCTTTGGCAGCCTTGGCTGGGGTCTGGGCAGAGGAGGTGGTAGTCAGCTGGGCAGTAGGGGCAGTAGGGGCAGTGGCAGGAGGTATGGGGTGAATTGCAGTCTGCATTGTCACGTCTGACCTGACGGACATTGTTGTGTTTTTGTTTTGTTTTATGTATGTAAGCGAGTAATAAATTTTGTTATAGTAAGAGGGGGGTGTGAGGAGCACTAGTTGTCTAGTGTTAAAAGTTAGGGGTGATTTTATAAAAGGTTTTATTACTGATGTTTCTAAAGTACTACTAGGGGCCAGCCTCATCTTATATATGTTCCCAGTCGCCTTTGTCGTGCACATTGTCCATTGTGCGCTCCGTTGGTGAGAACTGGATCTTCTGCGAGTAGACCGGTATCTTGGCAAGTCGATGTTGTGGTTTTCGTGCGTGTACGCTTATGCGTGTGCATTACAGGATGGGGGGCATGTTTGGGCATCAGTGTGATGCCTCCCTGATTTACACCTGCATTATCCAATTAGCGTCCTATCGATCAGCGCGCAGGTGGGAACTTGTTTCGCGGTTCTCGACCTCAACATCTGCTTCCATATCTTCAGTCTGCGCAACATTACATTAAAATAAAATAATGAGGCTGCAAATATGCTTCAAACCGACATCCTTCCCCCCAGACAAAGTGTTTAGAAACTAGTGGCAATAGACCACTATGGTTGACGATACTAATCAGTTCGCTGCTTCTTTTGAAGAGAAGCAGGGTCAGATTGATTCTTGCACACCCGCTTGGGCTTAGGCTCGGGCTTGAGCAAAGTCTCGGGTGTCGCTGTAGACTCACTCAACTTCAGCCGACTCAAACGGTGTCTTCTTGCGCAAGAAACAGTGTTTAAAAATTCCCCGCTTAAAAATCTGAACTTTCACTATAAATGTCTGGAAATTCCAACATTCATTTTCAATAGTGTATTGCATATCTGATATCCCAACAAACAAGAATGTCATTTCATCTGTTATATGCAGCATGCACCCAAGCCCCACTTTCTCTTCTCAAGTGCCGTTCTGCCACTTTGTCACTTTATCATTTGGTAATTATTGTTGCTAAAGATGAAAATGTACTGACTAAAGGAAAGCAGAAGAAAAATTCGATTGTAATAAAATAGTACGATTCGTTCTCACGCACAGCCTCTGGTTACCAAAAAAACCAGACCGCACTGTTTTCGCGTACCATCCACTTAGTCCTCAAAGCCCGAGGTGGCGCGTCTAGCACGGTTCGGCACTACAAACAGAAAAACAGATAAGCAAAAAATATTCAAGGCTTTTCTTTCAGCATAAATATACACGTGCCAGAATAAAGCAATGTAAACAAAAAGACAGCATTACAGTCAAGTTATTTGTACTTACAAGGATAGTTCTCAGGGACAGCGTTGGCGCCTGGTATCCCAGCTTCTGCCGAAGAGGAGGCACAGTCAGCATCAGCAGCGGTCCTACAAACATTACAAATGTAGAAAAACAATTCATTTTGTCAGCGTCTCAGTAATATTTATATTTCTTCTTTTGTCGACTTTGCTAGTGCCAAATTGCCTATTGTACATTGTTCATTGTCCATTGCTCATTGCTCTTCACTTCCGCCAGTCAGAATCGATTTCACCCTTTAATTCCTCCCCTCAGTTTATTTCTTTTTCGAATGTCGTACCTGTGAATCCAAGTGCCAGGCCCCAAACGGCAAACGGCTGGTCAAACGTAGCCTTGCGAATCGCGTTGAAAACCATTTTTATGTATTTATGTGTGTTTGCGCGTAAATTTAGAAAATAATAATAATTACAGAAATTTCACGACAAATGAAAAGATAAAAAGAAGCAAAAAAGACAAAGTGCTCAAAAAACCATTGAAAAATAAACCACTGATCCGATTTGATCGCGCGCTTGTGCATGTATGTGTGTGAGGAGGGGGAAGGGGCAATTCCACTCGGTCATCCTTCCCCCACTGTGCACTACCTTTTTGATCCCAAGGTTTTCGATATTCAGCTGCCTGCGTTTATCCTTGTCCTTTTTTGGAATTCGTCGACTTTGTTCTTCTCCCTTTGCACATTTATTTCCATATTTCTTTTTTGTCGCTTTATTCTATCAGCAACAATACTACCCCCTGGTTTAAAATACCAGTACCCCGCCTCCTTTCGAAATGACAGTTGTCGCCGCTCGACGAGCCATATCAGCTCTGGTTGTCTTTACACCACAATACCGCTACAGTGTCAGGAACACCACAGCAACAGCAGCAGCAGGGATCTTCAAGTACTCAACCTCCGTATCACCTCCAGAGCCTCCAATCTCAATCTCAGCCGCAGCCGCAGCCGCAATCAATATCCGAAAACTGTGGCAGTAAAGACAGGGAGCCCGTAGAGTCAGTGCTTCAAAGAATCCTCGAGCCCGACCATGCCCGATCAATCGGACTATCATCGGCCAATGACCCACAGATAAAGAGCAACAATACAGTAACAGCTCTTGTGCCGCTAAACATTATATACTTGCCGCCGCCAAAATGGCACCAGCCCATGAACCTCTGATGGTTCGGCTGAGGGAGGCCAAAAATAACAGTCGATTGAATGATCCGGACGCGAAGTCAAAGAGCCACACGGCCGATTCTCTTAGCGAAGGCGATGCGGGACCAGCGCCAGAAAGAACATCCAATATTTGGTTAAAGAGTTCGCAGGCGAGCGATAGCATTCTGCGCTGGTTGCGCCACTTTGCTGCCACCGCCAGCACGAGGCAAACCAGCACCGGCGCTGCGGACACAAAGGGCTCAGCAACAGACCGTATAATGAGCGGCGCCTTTGGCCGAGCAGTAGAGTCAAGCCGCCAGACGCTCAGCCAGATCCGTGGGCTACCAAAGGACGACGACTGGATGACATGGCTAGGCAAAGCGCTCAACCAGATGACCGGATACAACCGCATCTTCGATCTCAAAACCAAAGTGGAAGAATCCGGCTCCAAATTCAAAGCTGCGCGCCACGACTTGGACAAGATAAAGGAGCTGCACGCGCGCACCGTGCAGGAGCGCATTGCGAACCAACGCGAGATTAACAGCCTCTTGCAGCGTAAGCACCTGTGGAACGAAGACGATGTTGCTCGCTTCACCGGTCTCTACAAGGACGAGCACCAGGCGGAGATGACCGAGTTGTCTGCCAGCGAGAGCCTCAAAGAGCCGAGGCGCTGGTTGATCGGCGGTACGATCAGTTGGTGGAGACTATCAGGGAGCGGTACCATGAGGAGCAGATTTGGAGCGATAAAATACGCCGTGCAAGTACGTACGGCACTTGGGCCGTGCTGTTTATGAATATACTGGCGCTGTTTATGGCTCAGGCCATTTTTGAGCCGCGCAAGAGGCGCAAGATCGTCGCCGGCGTCGACGAGAAGCTGACTGCAGCGATTGGCGACCAACAAGCGAGGATTGACGATTTTGCCCAGGGTATGTTGCAGCGCCAGGCTGAGCATGAGCGCAGCATTGCGGGCGTTGCCGGCCACTTGGCCAACGTCACTGCCGCCCTGGGCGTGATTGCCACCAGGCAGGAGGCCGAGATGAGCGCGACTGCTGATCGTCTTTTGGGCTCGCCATTACCAATGCTGTCGTCATCATCCACGCTGCCACGAGGCGCTGCTGAAAATGGCCTTATTGCTTCGGTTCTTGCTGGCGACGACGGCGGTTACAGCGATTCGGAGCTCGACATGTACTACTCGCATGCTGCAGCGGCACAGAGACAACGCAGCGCTGATTCGAGTTGGAAGTGGAAGAGCATGCTGTGGAAGGCAGCGCGGCCAAGCAAGCATAGCGGCGCAAGCAATGCACCGAGCAACGAGTCCGAACAAAACAAAGAGCGTGGGTTTACCAGAGCCGAGGCTGGCCAGCTGGCTTTGGAGACCGCCGCAGTCACTGGCATACTGGCTGCCGCTGTGGCATCGCTGTACTTTTCCTCCTAATTCATTTTGTTGTTATTATTTTGTATTATTGACAAAATGTAGACACAACAGCAGTCCCTTTTTTCTTTCTCGATAACAGAGCAAATAAATAAATTGATACTTTTTTTTGGTATTGTCGCATAGGAAAAAAGACAATCAATTTGTAATGAGGAAAATATAAATAAAACATACGGGGATCACTTAAAGTCAATCAAACGGATGTCAAAGACCAGGGTGGCGTTGCCGGGAATATCTGGGGGAGCGCCGCGCTTGCCGTAGGCCATGCTGGCGGGGATGGTCAGACGACGCTCGCCGCCGCGCTTCATGCCGAGGATACCCTTGTCCCAGCCCTTGATGACCTCGCCGGCGCCCAGGCGGAACCAGAAGGGCTTGCCCTTGGTGTTCTGGTCAAAGACCTTGCCGCTGGTCAGCTTGCCGATGTAGTACATGGCGACGCGCTGTCCGTTCTTGGCTCCGCGCCCTCACCCTCCTTCTGGGTCTCGACCATGACACCGCCAACCTCGCGGACATTGGACTTGGCCTTCTTCTCGGCCTCAGCCTTGGGCTTCTCAGCCTCAGCCTTGGCCTTCTTCTCAGCCTCCTGCTTGGCCTTCTTCTCAGCCTCCTGCTTGGCCTTCTTCTCAGCCTCCTGCTTGGCCTTCTTCTCAGCCAGCTTGGCCTTCTTCGACGTAGCCTCCTCGCCTTCTTCTCAGCCTCCTCCTCAGCCTTGCGCTTCTTATCAGCCTGCTTCTTGATCTTCACCTCCTTAACCGGGGGCTCCTCAACAACCTCCTCAACAAGCTCAGCCTCCTCCTCATCGGTGATCTCGCGAATACGACCGTCGGTCTCGGCATCCTCCGAGTCATACTCCTCGTCGGAATCATCTCCGTTTTCCAACGCGTCCTCGGGGTTGAGATAGCCAAGCTTGATGAGCTCCTGGATCTGGTCGGCGTCGAGCGTGCTGAGATCAATGTCGGTGCCCTCTTCGCCAGAGTAGTCCTCATCGAGTCCTCACCCTCATCGTCCGAGTCGTTCTCGGGTCATAGACAAAGTTGCCCGTAAGGTCAATCTCGTTGTCACCCTGGGTCTCCAAGGTGATGACCTCGCCCTCCAGGAAGGTATGTCAAGGGCTGCTGTTCGATGACGCCCGGAGTCAAAGAGCACAGAACAAAGCTGGCCTTCTTGTCAATGGTCAGAACCACAGACGTGCGGCTCGAGGCATTCGCAACGGTGGTGGTGAACGCGGCCTACACAGTGAATTGTTACAACATTTTTTCGTGTTTGTAGAATTTAGCCAACAAATAAAATAAACATAAAGTCGGGTCTATTTGAATTCAAACGTATTGGTTCAAGTACTTACGTTGGTGAGGCGGAAAGCCGCATCGACGGTTTGCGAGTAGGTCTTGTTGGGAAGGATCCTCAGACCCCAAATACCACAGGCCTCCATTATTAATCAATCGTTTTGGGTATGTTGAAGGCTAAATTACAGGGTGAACAAAGTATAAATTTTTTATACCGAGACGAATGAACAAAAAGTGAAAAATAAAGCAAAGAGACACAAACAGTATGTTGAAACGGGGGATGGGTGGGAGAAGAAGAATGCGTAAATAAATACTTGTGCCCAAGCAGCAGCACAAATTGTTTACCAGCAGACATAGTGAAAAAAGTAAGGAAAAAATAATTTTTTTACGTGTTTGAAAATTAAGAAGCGGGCTGATTATGATTACGCATTAAATATAATTACGCGCACGTTCCTCATTCCTCGCTCAGAAGGGTGAGGGGGGAAAGAGAGAAGCGGAAAACGAAAAAAGCATTGGAAATTGATCTTGAATTTGGTATTGACAACAACAACGACAACAGAATGTAAATGAAAATGAAAATTAACGGCTTTATGCTTTGAATTTTTCCACACTTGTTTTCCCCAGGTTCTCTCGTTCATTTTTTTCTTGTTACGTGTTCCCCTTTTCTCTCGATTGTAACAACTCTTCTAAATTTCTCTTTTTATATATATATATTGTTTCTCGTCCCATCTGAGTTTTGGCCAGCCACGCAAATACCACACATTCCGTTGTTTCTAGCGAATTCCTCTTAAAAATAATAAGACTAATAACAGACCATACAAGATGGTAAGCATTTCCCAAGATGGAAGAGCCGGAATTATGAACAAATTGCGAAAGTGGGTGAGAGAGAGAAAAGACGATTGAATTGAATTGACCTGATAAATATAAACTTTTCTCTTTATATTTTGATATTCGTCCCGCCTTCCATAGTCAAACACGCTCGCCCGTACCTGAACGCCGTGCGCTCGACATTGACAGCAGCGCTATGCCTGGACAACTTTGCGTCCCAGATCGTCGAGAAGCACAACGTGCCCGAGGTCGAGGCCGGCAACACAAAGGAGGTACTGCTCAACCCGCTGGTTGTGAGTCGCAACGAGAACGAGCAGGTTCTGATCGAGGGCAGCATCAACTCGGTGCGCATCAGCATTCGCATCAAGCAGGCCGACGACATTGAGCGCATTTTGGCCCACAAGTTTACGCGCTTCTTGATGATGCGCGCAGAGAACTTTATCATTCTCAGGCGGGTGCCGATCAAGGGATACGACATTAGCTTTTTGGTGACAAACTTCCACACCGAGCAGATGTACAAGCACAAGCTGGTCGACTTTATCATCGAGTTCATGGAGGAGGTCGATAAGGAGATCAGCGAGATGAAGCTCAGCCTGAACGCCAGAGCGCGCATCGTCGCAGAGACCTATCTGTCGCAGTTTGTCTGACTTTGCAGTGTTGTTCTGTTCTGTGAGCGCACGATACACCACTGTATAGCTTACACAAATAATCGAATAAACAAATGTAACAACACAACACAACACAACGCAATGCAAGCACGCAGCGTCGCTCGCTTCAATAAATCAAATCACTAATTGCGCATCTCATATGTTGTTGGGTATAAACAAAGCACAAAATGCAGGAAACTAGCAAAACTACTACATTACACAGAAGCTAAGCTTAGTGGCGGCGAGCGGCGGCGATGGCGGACGACAGCTCATCGACCTTTCTCTTGGAACGGCGGAGGGTGCCGAGACGCTTCTTGCCGAGCTTACGGGCGCGCTTATCGCGGGAGTTCTTCAGCAACTCCATGATGCGGCGCTCATAGGGAGCGTAGCCAGCAACCTCGCGGATCAGGTCACGGACGAAGGTGTTGTGCTTGGACTTGTTGCTCTAAAAAGGTTGAAGTGACATAAAGAACAAGATAATAACGAATTAGTGCCAAGTAAAAATCATCGTTTGCAATGTTATGTTATACTGGATCTCGCGTAGTAAACGGACAGCAGAGCCAATGACAAGGTGGGGATCAACTGCTTCCATAGAACAAAGGAATTGCTGCTACTTGTGCCGTTTCACTGTTATGGGTGGAGCCAGGTGAATTGAGTATGAGTTAATAGGTTGTGCGCTGCCGGTTGTGCTTTTCAAGTTGTATTTCAAACTGGACCTGCGTTCTGTCAGAGTTGCTGCTGCTACTCGCCGAAGCTGTTGCTTTGGAAGGTTCAAAATAAATCCGAATTGCTTCCGATCCAGTTCCGTACGCAGCGGCTGCTGCTGCTTTGGTCAATAGAAAAAAGCCAATGCCCAGTACAGCCAGCGCTTCTGGCTTGCTTAGCACAAGCTCTTTCACAAAAACAAAAGACGCGCCTAGTGGCGATTAGGCTGCTATTGTCCGCTCAAATCAACTCCGCCAGTCCAGTGGTGGCAGCTCCTCTTGTGCGTACAGAGCAACCATCTTCCGCCTCCCAAATTCCACTCGCTCAATAAACCAATTCGTAAAAATCAAAATTCGAGATTTCAAATTGCCGATCCCCAAGTAATTCCAAAACCCGTCTGTTTTCGCAGTTGTCCCTTCCTCAATGGATTCGTTTTGCCCAAACATGGATTCTGTATCCATCCATGGATTCAAAAAAATACTCACCGACTTGGCCGTAGCGGGGCGGGGCTTCAGCTCGCGGCGGGCGGTGATGTGGCCAGCGTTGGGACCGTAGATGATACCAGACTTTGCGACGGGAGCAGCCATTATATAACAACCAAAAAATGAATATTAATTATTTAGATGGATGCGTTTCAAAAGAGGAAGAACTGGCATCGATTCTGGCGCGTAGTGCGTGTGCGCATGTAAAATTTCCCTCTCACTGCCTGCTGCCCATGAAATGCAACTCAACTCGTTTTTTTGGCTGGTAACGATATTATTCCATTAGTACCACAAAAAAATAGCTTGTGAATTTCAATGTTTTTTACTCGCCCACAGCCACAGCCACAGCCAAAATATGTGGATTTCAATATTTCCTACTTGTCTACAGGCTGTGTGAGACCTTAAAAGCAAAAATGATCGGTGACCGATCAATTTTCGTTTCTGTGTGGGCTTTTCTATTGGGCGCGTTTTTTGCGCGTATATTTAACGTGTTGAAATTTGGGCTTGTTCAAGCTTGGCGGTTTGTGTGTGGAGGGGAAGTTTTGTCAGGCACTTGCCGCGCTTGGGGTGTTTGGGAAACCTCCTCTCTTCCAAGACATTTTTTGTTGTTCGTTAACTAAATTTTTTTGGATTCGTTAAAGATGGTGCGTTGGATACGATTAATTTTTTGAGAGCGCGTGGATACGCCTAATGGATGCGCAGAATGGATGATGGGAAATCCCCGCAATTTTAAAGGCGGGCAGGGAGAGGAGAGAATTTGGAATTTTGAAATCAGAAATCTCTCAATTTGACATTTGGAATGGGGCACTTTTTTCTTTATACAGCTACAAATTGCGCGTTTTTGGGTGTTGTCACACTTGTTCTGGTGTTACTACTGGACTTGTGTCTGGGACCTATGCGCGTTTTGTGGTTGTGTAGAAAGCGCAAGGGCGTGCCGTTGTGTGTTAAAGCGTTGGTGCCGGTGGATTTAGAATAAATCTTGACTTTGTACGAGGTTAATCCCGTTTTGTACCAACGTGCGTTTCACTTATATACGGTTTTGTCAAAGCGACCTTGTATATCTCTTTTTTCCCAGCGTCTCTAATCGCTTTTTGCCTATTAGTTATGGCGGTGGTCCTTTCTGCCAGAAACCTTCACTTCAGCGCGCACATATGTGTGGCTGACTATTTTTTACACGCACAGGCAACACCAACTAACCTATTTATATTCTGTTTTGTTTGGTTTCTATATCCATAGCCGTCCAACAAGTCTTTCCGCGTCAAGCGCATCATCGGCAAGAAGCAGAAGCAGAACCGTCCTCTGCCTCAGTGGTTCCGCTTGAAGACTGATACCAAGATCAGATACAACTCCAAGCGCCGTCACTGGCGTCGCAGCAAGCTCAACCTCTAAATATATGCTTTTTATCTTCTTTTGTGTGTTGCTACATATTTAAGATTAATAAAGTATTTTGGGTTTGGGAGACAATTTCATATATAAACAATTTTAAATTGATGGGATCGTTGTTGCCTAGCGTATATTGTTTTAAATGAATAAACTTTTTTTGACGAAGGAATATTAAACGCATGTTCTGTTCTTTTTTATTTGCCAAATTGAAATATCTGTGGCAACTCAGATAACATAAGCTCGGTCGAGCTATTAAGCGAGAGCTAGATGGAATCAATGCCAATCGGCATTTAGTCAGCTTGGATTACCTATAAAAGTATAAAAGTATAAAAGACAAACGGGTATGCCCAATAGGAGGTTTCTGTAGTTCCCGCTTGTAATACAATTCTTTTCGACTCGTTAATTTGCACTATTCACAATAGCTGTGTTCTGTTGTTTACAATTAATGGTGTGTGAAGGTGATTGTGTATTCATTTTGTTTATTTTAATATAGAACAGCAACAAAAGCACAAAGCATGTCATGTAATGCAATCCATGCTCTTTGATCTTTCGATTTTAGAGTTTGGCAGACATGGTGGCGATCTTCTCTTCGGCCTCAACCTTGGCTGTCTCTCTGACCCACGCCAGCATCACCGTGACATCATCCGGCTTTCCGCCGGTGAACGAGTAACCGGCGAGCTTTGCTCTCTCGGCAAACGGCGACCGCAAGTCGTCCTGAATGTAGTTGGCCACGGCCTGAGCCGCCACGCTGTATGCCAATCCGCCAAACAAATCGGCCACAGCCACGGGCCTAGCATCCTCCGAGCCCGGGGGCAATGCGGTGGCAGTGGTCTTGTGGATGGCTTGCATAAACCTCTCAGCCAGCTTCTCGACCTCATCGACACGCACGTTGTCGAAGAGCCCGTCGGTGGCCGCGACAACGACATCGCCGTGGTGCATCGTGTGTGCGTCCGAGCGCGCGTCCAGTGGGGTGTCAAATCCAACTGCGGCGAGATCAGCAAACTCATCCTCATCGATTAGCCGGCGCATCTCGTCGTCGCGCGTGCGCGGGCGGTAGAACGGCGACCCGCCGGCCTCGGTCTTTTCGTCGTTGAGCGGCGGGATGGTCAACTGGAACGGCATGTTGAAGCGGTGCTGCTGCTCAGCCGACACAAACCGCGCCTGCTGCTTGCTGTCCAGAATGGCGTACGTCGAGTCGCCCAGTTGCGCTGTGCGCAGGCGGCCGGACGCCAGCGACAGGTTCATGGCTAGTGCCGTGGCGCTGCCGTACGCCGGCACGCTGTCCATGCGCATCCCAGCGAATGCGCGGCGGATGATGTCGCGCGGATCGATCTCATCTGAATCGTGCAGGAGGAAGGCTTCCTGGGCAATGCTCGTCGAGTACGCTGTCAGCGTGCGGCTAAAGATCGACGGGTCAATGCCAGATTCGTTCCAGCCGCCGACGCCGTCGCTGACGCCGAAGCTCAGGTTCTGCTTGTTTCGCACATGGAAGAGCGAGTCCTCGCCACCGTTGATTGCGTCCAGCGGCTCGTAGGCTGCGTGCGGCGCGATGTCGAGTACTTGGACCTGGATTGGCGGCGCGAACGGCAGCGGGTCGGCGGTGGCCTTAGGGTCAGCCTTTTGCACCCGCTTGACATACTCCTGCACGTATTTGGCCGCCTCGCGCTTGGAGATCCATGCGGACGCCAGGACCGCCTGGAACCGGGGGCCGAGAGAGGCGCTCATTCTAATTTGAATTTGTGATTTGGAGGTGGGAGAGAGAAGGTAAATGCAAACGATAAGGAAATGCGTGGAAAAAAAGAGAAAAGAGGGAAAGTGAGTGAGTGAGCGAGTGAGTGAGTGAGAAAGTGTGGGTATTGGGTGAGGCGAGCAAAAAGTGAAAAAATATTCTTTATGCCTCTTCTCATCGTCTCCGCAAAGCACAGCGAGATAACAAAATGAAACGACACGAAACGAACGCGCAGAAGAAAAAGGCATTCATAAATGTGACATGTATTATTAAAACATTAACCAAATAATAGTCGAATCAGCCAGCCGCCTACTCCTCGTCAGACTCGTCCTCAGACTCGTCGTCGTCCGAGCCCTCCAGGGCTTCGAGCTTGCTGACAAGGGCCTCGGTCTGCTTCAAAAAGTCCTCCTTGCCCTCCGCCCTGATGCCCTTGGTGGCCCAGAAGATGATGGCCGAGTCGGTGAGCACGTCAGCGTTGTACAGCTCGAAGACGATCCTGCCAAACACCTTGGTCAGTCTGGCCTCGCTGTAGCAGTACATCTGCACGTGCTTGAGCAGTGCCAGCTCGGACTTTGGCGAAGTCGTGAACGCCTCCAGCAGGGTGGCGTATTTCTTGATCTGCGCGACGGTAAGCGACTCGACCTGGTCGTTCTTGATCGGCCACTCGACAGCCGCCATGAGCGCGTCCCAGCACAGCACAACGACGTTGTGCTCCTCCCAGTTGTTCTTGCGCATGGCCTTCTTAGCTATGGTCACCAGCTTGACGTCGACCTTGTTGCTGTCGTCCTCGTCGCGCTCGGCCTCGCGGATAGCGCGGACAAGGTCGATAACCAAAAAGTCGCGCTGCAGCACAGCCTGTGTGGCAGTATGCAGCTCGATGATCTCGGGCATGTCCTCGGCCTCAAAGTGGCGCACGAGGCACTCGGTGTCACGCTTGCCAAGCGGGAAGAACTCGGTCAGCAGGCGGATCTTGGCCTTGCCCAGCAGCTTGTTGAGCTGCGCTGGCGTGTTGCCCTTGAGGTACACGCGCATCAGCTCGGTCATGAACTGCATTGCGCTGCCGTCCTTGGTCAGATGGTCCTTCTGCAACGTGCGGAACGGGTCCATTGTCAGGAAGCCCTCCGACACGAGCACGCCCATGCCGACAGCCAGAATGCGGTTGTCTGCGTCAGAGTACCGGTGGATGTTCTCGATGACGTGCACTGCCGTCTCGGCAAAGATCCGCTCGAGGTACTTGTAGCGCCGCGTCAGCCGCACGATAAGGTTGGCCCAGACCTTGGCGCCCTCGAGCTGCGCCACTGCGTCAGTGCTGTTGGCAAGCACGAATAGGCTGAAGGGCAGCTTGCCCTTGGTTTCGTCATCCTTGATGATGCCTCCTGGCGCGATGATTCCTCCAGTGACGAGAACTTCGAAAAACGTGTCTCCGTAGCGGCGGTAGTCGAGCGTGTTTCCGGCGGTGTCGAGTGCGGCCGAGATTTTGGCAAAGTCGTCCTTGGCGATCGGGTCAATTACTTGGAAAATATTAGTTCTGAATTCTAAGCTGTGAAAAAAGAGGTTGAACAGACAGCAGGGGCATAGAGTTGATGATTAGCTTAAGTTGCAGACTGTGGTGTCAATGTGTTTGCGTTTGCATTAGTATTTATCTGGATTCTTACCTTCTGGTTCATACTTGGCCGTGGCCTTTGCGTCACGCTACACACAAATGTAAAAGTAGAACAAAAGGGGAATAAGGGGGCAGATTAGCAGGAGAGTGCAATGCGAATCGAACCAAAATGAGCGTTAATTAACTCGCCACGCATCGAAATCCCGACTTCCACATATCGTGCATTGCTATCATGTTTTCTTGCTTTCTCGTTTGCGTTCTTTACCTTGCGAGCATGAATCCTTGAACCGGTCAAAGTGGGTTTTTCGTTGGAAACTGGAGTACTCATGAATCTGCTAGATTAAAGAAAAAAAGTCACGAAAAAAATTTGCTTCTTTTAAACTAGATTGAGAAAGTGAGCAAAAAAATATTATATGAGGAAAGCAAGGGGAAAAAATTAAAAGAGAGGAAGAAATTAAAAAAAGAATTTCAAAGTGCCTTCGCCCCCGCCTGTTTCATTCACAGCTACAAATTTGCAGTTATTATTTTTTCTCTATTTTTTCTTTTGACCAGCATATGGAAGCCATCCCATTCCACATAATAAAAAAGAAAGCACTGTGCTGCTTGATTGATTTTATGGTTGATTTTGATTGGTGCAAGCCAAAACGGGATCAGACTGTATTTCAAAGCAAACAAAACAAAAATACATCACAAGCATTCACTCTCATCACCCTCGTCGCTGTCACTGTTGCTCTGCAGATTAGAAAAAGCCAGCAGCCGGGCGCTCAAGCTGCGATGCATAGCAGAATTGAATTCGGGGCTAAGCTCTGATAAAAGCGCAGTCAGGGATTCAAACCGCCGGCCAACATGCAGGGCCAAACACCGAAGGATTCAACCGTGTATCCTGCAGTGTCTAGGTCACAGTGACTGCATTGCCGCTAATGTTGTTATTGCTGCTGTCCAGAAGATGGATGGTTGATACGAAACTAATAATTGATGCTGATGATTTGTCAATGGCTGTCGTTGTGGGGGGCGTAAATGACTTTATTCCGTATGAGTGGCTCTGAAGCTCGGCGAGAAACTCGGCTGCAGGCCATCTACGGTGGTGATAAATGCTGTCATATTGTGTGTTTTGTTTGCTTTATCAGTTACTAATCGCAATAATGATACAGTTTTATTTGTTTATTTTTAGAGGGATGGTGGACAGAACAACAAAAATAAAAATAAAACTGAATCACTGGCCTTATTTCTTTTTGCGTTTGGCTTCATGTCTGTTCTCACAACCTCTTAATTTCTCCGTTGTATTTTTCACTTTCGAATAGAGCAAAAATACCCAAAGCAATGGATGCAGTGCAAGACGGTAGATCTTTCACACGATTAAAAGAAAACTAATTACAGAATAAGCTGTGCCCTAAAACCTCATTATGTTTATTTGAAGAATCGTTTATTTCTTCACCATGTTCTCACATCTATCAATCTTTTTTCCTAAGCCAGCTTAAACTCTATTTCCCAAAAACCACTTTTTCTATCTCTAATACCAAAACATATAATCAAACATGGCACCGCAGGTTTTCGGGATACCCCTCAAATATGTCTCCCTAATGGTGCTCACGCTGCAAAACAGCATCCTAGTCCTAGTGATGCGATATTCGCGGGTCATATCCACCACCGAACGCTATTACACATCAACAGCAGTGCTGCTGAGCGAGCTGACAAAGTTCACAGTCTGTCTGGGCATATCAATAAGCGAGAGCCGAAACCAAGCGGTTGAAGCGGCAGCGAGTTCAAGGCGAAACATCTGGTATACGAGGTTTTCGGCGGTGATAGCTGGAAGATGCTGATTCCAGCAGGGCTCTACACGATCCAGAATAATCTGCAGTATGTGGCGGTGTCCGACTGGACGCGGCGACGTTCCAGGTGACGTATCAGCTCAAGATCCTGACCACAGCACTATGCTCTGTTGTGCTGCTGCGCACGGTACTGGGCAGAGCGCGGTGGCTGGCGCTGGTCGGCCTGACGGCAGGCGTCGCGCTGGTGCAGATGCCGACGGCCACTGGCGATCAAAAAGAGGAAACCACGTCGTCGATCGTTGGCCTGCTGGCCGTGCTAGCAGCCTGTGTGTTGTCGGGCCTGGCCGGCGTGTACTTCGAGAAGGTGCTCAAGGGGTCGCGCAAGTCGCTATGGACGCGCAACGTGCAGCTATCGCTGTTCTCAACGCTGCCGGCGCTGTTTGGCGTCTTTGTTGTCGATGGCGCCGGCGTCTCGCGCGACGGATTCTTCCACGCGTACTCGTCGTGGACTTGGGGAGCCATCATGTGCCAGGCTGTCGGCGGCCTGATTGTCGCTGTTGTTGTCAAGTACGCTGACAATATTCTAAAGGGATTCGCCACTAGCATATCGATTGTTCTGTCATGCTTGGCGTCCGTGTGGATCTTTGGCTTCCACATCACTTTGCCGTTCGTGCTCGGCACCGCACTGGTCATTGGCGCCACGTACCTGTATGGGGCCGCTGAGTTGTCAGTAGCCAGCAGGCCGCAGCAGCAGCAGGACGCTCTGCTGCCAACCATGGAGCCATCACGGAACAGCCTGGACAATAACAATATTAACGATGTCGACAGCATTGACACCATACCGCTCGCCAAGATCGGTGGCGGCAGGCACCAGGAGTAACTAGAATTGTATCGAATTTATTTGAATTAAGCCACATCCACTTAGCTTGTCTGGAACAGCTGCGAGCCAAGCCCAAACAGGTGGCCCATGTACTTGGGCTCATCAACGCTGTTCTCAAAGTACTTTTCGCGCAGGCGGAAGAACGTCATGGCAGTCAGCAGGCTGTCGGACCCGGCCTGGTGCTGCGGGCCGATGCGCGGCACGTCCAGATCGTCGGCCACGTCCTGCAGCCCGCCCTTCAGCATGCGGCAGCTGCGCATCAGTACTTGATGTCGAAGATGCCCGGAAAAACGTATGCAGTACGCGGAAGAAGCCGTCCTCGTCCTCGGGAAGCGCTGCACACGTGAGCAGCTTCAAAAGATATCCAAAGTCGTAGCCGCTGTGGAACGACACCCACCGGACGTTCTTGAACAGCACCAGGCCCGAGTCAGTCAGCAGCTCGCCAAAGTGGAAGGCGTCGATGCCGAACTCGTCGTTCTTCATAAAGTCGATGCCTGACTTTGTCAGCAAATCGATCGATTCCTGCGCGTACATGTCGCTGCTGAGGCTGAACTTGAAGTTGAACTGCCACGAGCACACGCCTGGCGGCGGGTTGCCGGCCTCATCCATCAGCGTGATGCCCAGCTGGATGATGTTGAGGATGTCGACGTTGGACCGCAGCAGCTGATAGTGGTAGTCCGACGTCGAGCTGAACGAGCCGATGGGCCGCGCAACGACGCCCGGGAACTCTGTGTCCATCGCCACGTACGGGAACCGGTCGATGAGCCGTCGGATTGCCGCGAACTCCTCCTCGAGGTTGCTCTCCCACACCTCGCGAATGAGGAACGCCCCCGTACTCGAGCTGTTGTCTGGCATTTGCCGTGAATGTGAAGTTGGGAGCGATGTTGGTGCAAGCCTTTGTCTTTGTCTTGAGTTTGGCGTTGGCGTTGGCGTTAGCGTTGGCTTTGTTGCTGTCTCTGTCGTTGCTGCTGGTAATAATTAAGAGTCGTCGAATTCGATAAATTGAGGAATTAAGTACAATGCGAAATGCAGGCAAAAATAAAGAAAAGAAAAAGGAGGCAAAATGGATGGTAAAAAATGCACGCCCGCTTTCGCCTTGCCCTGTGGCCCACCCTTTGAGCGAGAAAAGTCAGCGTGCGGCACGTGGAGTGGGGCGAGTGGATGGATGCAGCCAGAGACAACCCCCAAAGAGGCCGGTCTGCCAAGCCCAAAGCCCAAACGAGAACATTCGGCAAAGCAACGCAAGGGGGCGCCTCGTCTTTCACCTCCACCTTCCCTCACCTTTCCCTTCGCCTTCGCCTTCGCCTTCGCTTTCATTTCATTTTTAATTCCACAGTAATCCCTTCGCAATGTCCTCATTCAGAGATGCCCTCGCCGGGCTCAAGACGTCTTCGTCGTCGCCCGGCACACACCTGCTCCCAACACGCCCACGCTTCCAGGAGGCGGCAGTGGCAGCGGCTCGCAGACGTTCTTCGGCAGCCTGCGCTCGGCGCCAGCAACCTCGCATCATCCACCGGCTCAGCCATCTCAGGCCTGACACAGTCCAGCTCCGATGCGCCAGTGACGACGCAGGGCGAGTGGTTCGGGCTGACGCTGATGCAGCGGTGGATGGGGTTCGCCGGGTGCGCAGTTTGGCGCTGTTCTGCTTCCTGATGGCTTTCATGGCGCTGCCGCTGATGATTGTGTCGCCGCAAAAGTTTGCCACGGCTTTTTCGCTCGGCGGCCTGGCGACCATGCGGGCATTGCGCTGCTGAGGGGCCCGCGCGCCCACACCCGGCACCTGCTGTCGCGCGAGCGGCTGCTGTTCTCGGCCACGTACTTTGGCTCGGTGTTCTTTACGCTGTTCTTTTCGGCCATTGCGCACTCGTACCTGGGCACGCTGTTCTTTGTTGTCATTCAGGTCGTCGCCCTGGTGTGGTACGTCGTGTCGTACTTCCCTGGCGGCTCCGCCGGGCTGCAGTCCACCACGATGACCCTGGCTGGCAGCGCGCGGACGCTGCTGCCGTTCTGAGTGTAAATGTTATGATTCTCGCCAATAATACAAATCCTTTCTTGAGTCGTATAAAATAATCATTCTTTTTGCGCTGCTAGCAGCACTGACCCTGTGCCCCGTAACCAAAAGGCCAGGCCACGTGTTGAGGTTGTGCAGGCCGGCCAGCCGGTCAGCCAGCAATACGTATCAAAGTCTTATAAATACGCGCAAAGCCAGCCTTTGTCTAGTTCTCTTCATTTTCTCTCGCCGTCCCGTCGTCTTTTCCTTCTCCGCACACCATCGATAATCATCCATATATCAATTTCGGCGCCCTCCTGCCATGCTTGATCTTGGGGGTGTCACTCCGGGCCCCAACATCGACACTGCATTTGGCATTGCTTGCGCGTTGCTCGCATCGCCCGTCTTTGCGGCGCTCGCTGTGGCCATTGCCTATGCCACCGGTGCGCTCAAGACACACGCGTTCATGCTGTACATGCTGATCACCGGCATGGCTATCGCAGCGCGCTACCGTGCGCCTGCCATTGCCAGGAGAATTGACTGGTCGCAGCACACGATTCTGCTCACGGGCGGCTGCCATGGCATTGGCCTCGGCCTGCTGCACAAGCTGGCTGCAGCAGCGCCCGGCAACGCCAAGCGCATTGCTGTCGTCGACATTCTCGATCTCCCCAAGGGCGCGCCTTCGGGCGTCGGCTTGTACAAGTGCAATCTGGCCGACATCGAACAGCTCAAGCCCATCGTTGATCAGATCACGGCTGACATGGGTCCGGTCACAATGCTAATCAACAACGCAGGCACGGTGTGCAGCAAGGTGCTCAGCGAGCAGAGCTTCCAGGATGTGCATCGGGTCGTTGGGGTCAATATGCTGGCGCCGATGGAGCTGACGCGCCTGCTGTTGCCTGGTATGCTCGCGAGCCCCGACGCGCACATAGTCTTTGTGTCCTCTGTGCTGGGCTTCATCGGCATCCCCGAGCTGACCACGTATACGGCGACCAAGGCGGCCTTGGCCATATTCAGCGAGTCGCTTAAGCTGGAGCTCGTCGCGAGGCAGGGCGCCCACCATGTGCGCACGACTGCGGTTTTTCCGTCGCAGGTCGACTCTGGAATGTTCAGCGGCGTGCGCATACCACAGTGGCTCGCGCCTAACATGTCGCCCGACGCAGTTGCCGCCCGCATTTTCCAGTGCTTAGAGTCTGCGAGTGATTCGGACATTTATCTGCCGCTGTATGCTAACTTGGGCCCGGTATACATGATATTGCCACGGGCGGCCGCTCTATAGTTCACTGGTCGGCTCCAGCCTCAACGCCATGCGCACGTACCGAGGCCACGGCCTCTACCAGAATAAGACGAGTGCAGCCTAGCGAAAAAAATTGGTTGAATGTTATGTTTACCTTTTAATATATCTATCGATTAATAATAGCAGCAATATAATGCAAAACAACCGAATTATGCAATGTGCAATAAACAGTCATATTGGTATTATTGGCTCACCACGCATTGAACCAAATATGTTTGCACAATAGCATTTATGCAAGAAATGATATAGCATGCATTCGGGCCATTTATCAAGCCAGTGCGCTCCGCACATACAATATATACTGTCAAGCATATATCTAGTTGCCTATTGCATGCTCGTCAATCCCGCATATTGATACAATACTTTTATGCTT
Organism: Kickxella alabastrina; assembly: GCF_025024165.1. Classification (NCBI taxonomy): domain Eukaryota; kingdom Fungi; phylum Kickxellomycota; class Kickxellomycetes; order Kickxellales; family Kickxellaceae; genus Kickxella; species Kickxella alabastrina. Next base: position 14,676 of record NW_026251505.1, on the reverse strand, counting down.
AGTTCAGCTCTGTTAATACCAACCTTTGTAACAATTATCATTTATACCTCCCATTTAGTATAGTATAGTATAGTTGTTTTCCATCATCAAAAGTGTCCTCGCTCAAAATCCATGCACAATGTCATTGCAGTTTTGCTCAGATATCATCGACCTCACCCAGCTCAGCAGCGACTCAGATGGGGCTGAATTCAACGACGACATTGAGGTCACCGCCATCTCACCAGCAAAGCGACAAAGCTCGAGCACACGCCCACATCCACATCAATGTATGCGCCAACATCGGCCTTCTCCGAAATGTCGTCGACTCCCAACACGCTGATGGTGCTGACCGAGGGGCGCGGGATAGCCAGTGAGATTGCATACTGCTTCTTCGATCTGTCAACCCTGCAGTGCACATTGTCTCAGTATGCTGACGGCGCCAGCTACTCGCGCACAATCTATGCAATAACAACCGCTCGTCCACAGACCGTTTTTGTGCCGGCGACCATGATTGCTGGCAACAAGTCAAAGGCAATGCTGAACATCCAGCGTTACCTGCCGTGGCTCAAGTTTCGCTCCATCGAGCGAAGATGGTTTAACGACAAGGACGGCATGCTTGTGTTAAGGGAAATCTCGCTGTCCAGCCAGCTTCCTCACCTCGAGCGTATTCTACGGTCAAAGCAGTACGCGTATGCCGCGCTCAACGCCATGTTCCATCACTTTGAGGCCGAGCTTTGCATGTCATTTTCAAAGTCGTCGATCAGCGTGAGGTGTACTCAGATGGCCGGCACCATGCTGATAGACCCAGGTGCGTGGCGCGACCTGAGCCTCGACAGCGACAAAAATGCGTCCGAGTGGTCTTTGTGCCAGGCAATCGACCATACGCGCACAAAATGGGCGCCGGATGCTGCGCGCAAACATTTTACAGCCGTTGACAGATCTCAGCACTATATGCGCCCGCCAGTTCGCTGTGGCCGATATCCTGGACAATGAGGAATTATTTTTCTTTTTGTCTGCCAATCTGCCCGCGCTGCCCGACATTGATGCAGCCATCACTTCTATGGTCCGGCAGCCTGTTGCCGCGACGGCAAAGCAGATAAGCACGGCCATCAATAACGTGCTTTTGGTCAAGCACATTTTGCAGGCCGCCGGCCACCTAGCTGCTGCGTTCAGTGGCTTGTCGCTAAGGAGCGCACTGCTGCCAGAAATTGTCGCCATCCTGAGCGATCCAAGGATTGCCGAGCTGCTGGACCATATCCACGCTGTCATTCGGGAGAACATCACACTCGGAAGATCAGCTCAGATGACGCGCAGCCAGCGCTGCCACGCAGTCAAGGACGGCGTCGACGGATTTTTGGACGTCTCACGCGCCATCTTTGACAGGGTCACACAGGAAGTTGTCGACTTGGTCGAGCAGTACTCAAACGAGGCGCAATCCCAATCAGGGCCGTGTACAAGCCGACGGCAGGCTACATCATGGCGGCAAAAAGAGAGTCGTTCGACGATACAGTGCCTGAGGAATTTCTCAACGTCGTTGTTAAGAAGAGCCAGGTCACATTCACCACGTTCGACCTGATCAAGCTCAACAACCGGCTAGCGTCGGTCGTCACCGAAATCAATTTGCTCAGCGAAAAGGCCATCCAAGGAGTCATCAGCGTTATCAGAGAAAACATTGTCGTACTGTATCGCATCTCCGAGGCCATTGCCCTGCTCGACGTTATTGTGTCGTTTGCACACCACTGCACGATTTCTGAGTGTGTCATGCCCAAGTTCTCGGACTGCATCCATATTGATGATGGGCGGCACCCGATCCTCGACGTCATGAGCAGTGAGACTGTTGTTGCCAACAGCGTGAGTACCGTAAATGCCACGTTCACTGTGGTGTCGGCCCCAATATGGGCGGCAAGTCGACGTATTTGCGGCAAATAGTATACATTGTGATCATGGCGCAAATCGGTAGCTAGTAAGTGTTGAGATGGCAGCCCATGTGTTGCCAGAAATACAAGGCCTATTTTTGTACACTTGTTGGCCAAAACAAAAAAAGCATCGAGTACGCATATAAAGGCATGTCAAATTACATTAGCTTGTGTACTAACAGTACTATTTTTGTGGCATCCACAGCGTGCCAGCAAAATCGGCCACGCTCAAGATTTTTGACAAGCTTTTTGTGCGCATGAACAACAGCGACAACCTGGCGGCCAACGAGTCAACGTTTCTGCGCGAAATGCACGATGTTGCATACATTTTGCACAACTACGACCAGCACAGCCTGGTAATGATCGACGAGCTCGGGCGCAGCACTGCCACCGAAGAGGGCAAGGCGATATGCCGCGCAGTATGCGAGGAGTTTATCGAGGCGGATAACGGCCGAAGCAAAGCGACGGTTTTCTCACCACGCATTTTCTCGATCTCCCGCCGTTGCTCGGCGAGCATAAGGGCTGCACGCGCGTGGTCCTGTCCTCAACAGTAAGAAGGAACAAAAACAAAACAAAGCAAAACGAAACATGTATTTTTCATATGAAACAAAAAATATTGTTACTGATATTTTCTTTAACTGCTTTGGTATAGGGCGAGGATCAGTCGGCCGATGGGCAGCACTGGCAGTTCAAGGCAACGCTTGGTGTCCAGACAGAGTCGCTTTACGGGATCGATCTTGCTGAGCGCATGGGCATGCCGGCCGATGTCATTGCGACGGCCAGGATGGTGGCCAGCGAGTTCCAGGCAAGGCGCCAGATCAAATCGGCAGGGAGAAATACGCACAACTGAAAAAAATATCCTTGTTAAATATTAAAGATTTTTCTATTCTTTGACTTCCTTTGACTTTTTGGTCTTCTTATCCTTAATCTTGTCCTTGGTCTTTTCAGTCTCGTCCTTTGTCTTTTCCTTGGTCGCGTCCTTGGACTTTGTCTTTGTCTTTGACTTCTTGGGGGCCGCCGCTGTCATCTCCAGCTTGGTCTCGTTCATCTCAACATCCAACGCGTCCTGCTTGTGCTTGTGCTTCTTCTTGGGCGGCAACGTCAGCTCCTCCTCCTCCTTCTCAGAATCAACCTGGATCTGGTTCTGCGCCGTGCCAAACTTGCCCCGGTACTCATCAGCAGAATAGAAACCGTAGGGATAAATCTCAGCTGCATATTCTCAGGCTGCTCACGCGCAGCCTTCACCTTTGTCGCAATACTCTTAGCGTGCTGGACCGAATCCGGAATATCGATTTTCTCAACCAACGCCATCATCTGCACGCACCTGCCAGGAAGAAGTGTTAAAAGCCCCGCTTCCTCATCGCCATTATCCTCGTCGGTGTCAGGTACCAGAAGGTTGAGCTCAGTCATGCCCTTGAATTCGGCGCATACATTGGTGGCCTTTTGTGTGACGATTTGGTACGACGTGCCAGAGATCTTGGCCTCATCAAGGACTATGCCCTTGGGCGCTGCCGAGGGGTTTTTGATGGTCAGACCGTCGAGGTCTTCTGCCGAGACGTTGTCTGGGATGCGCAGCAGCCACAGCTCCTTGGTTTCGATCGCCTCGCGGCTGAACTGGGCGGCCGACGGGCCTGACTGGAGAACGTAGTCCAGCGGCGGCTCGAATTTGTTCAATGCAGTTGTCATTTGAATATATGGTGAAATTGAAACAAGAACTTGGAAAAAAAGATAATGAATTGAATTGAACTGAGGCCAAAGTCGCGGGTGGGAGATGGGGAGGCGCAGCAGCAGATATATGTTGAGCAGCTCAATCAAGTAAAAAAAAACTAGGAAAAACTAGGAAAAATCAAAAAACTTTGATTATTTCCTAATTACCAGGGTCTGATCAGATCGCCAGCTGTCCACTGCAAAATTATGAACTTTCGTCATCACCGCCAAAACAGCAATCAAAAAGCTAGCGAGCAGTTGAGCGCCGAACAGGCTTGGAATGCCGAATACCGGCAAATGCGTATTTGCCTTTCAATGTCTATCACACAATTCATTTTTAATTTTTCTTCTCTTGCCTTTTATTTAGCCTCACCTCTACACAACTTAAATTAATGGACTCCAATCAGCAGCAGCAGCAGCAGCTCGGCGAGTACATTGTTCGCACACTGGCTGTTGGGTTGCCTGCAGCCAACGAGCCAAGTCATCAGACAGACTCTCCAAAGGCTGCGCGGCGGCCCAGCCTAACACAACGCCTGGGTCTTAACACGCAGCAGAAGCAGAAGAACAAGGGCAAGGAGGTGGCGACAGACGACGTCACAGACAGCGGCGACAGCGAAGAACCCAGCTTGGCCCGGCCAAACAAGCAGCAGCAACAAAAGCCAGCCAAAATTGAGTGCGTCGATGTCGCCGGTGACAACGTGTACATGGGCACCAGCAACGGGCACGTGCTGCACTACGCCGTGGGCGCAGTGACAATGGAAAACGCAGACGGGGCTCCGGAGCGGCAGCTTGTGCGCAGCGTCAGCCTGCAGCTGGGTGCCAAGCGCGTCGAGCAGCTGCTTGTGCTGCCAACCCAGGCCAAGCTGGCCGTTCTGTGTGCGTCGACGCTGGTCATTCTCGACCTGCCTCAGCTGCGGCCAGCAGCGGGCGCCGGCATGCAGCAGCTGCGCGGTGTCTCCTGCATTGCGCTGGACGAGCGCGTGCCGCGGCTGTTGGCGCAGGCCGACGCCGTTGGGCTGTGTGTTGCACGCGCGCGGTCGGTGCAGGTGTACAGGCTGGGCACTGACGCCATGCGGCTGGAGCAGGAGTTTGCCGTGGCCAGCAGCGTCGGCAGCCTCAGCCACTACGGCAACTTTGTGTGCCTGGCCGACACCGAAACGTACAAAATCATCGACTTACGCAAGCTGCGCCGCGGCGCGCCTGCGGACGCTGAGCTAATACTGCTGCCGACGCAGCAGCCGCAGACTGACGCCGCCACCGGCCGCGTGGCCAGGCCGCCGCGCCCGCGCACGCTCGTGGCCGGGCCAAACGAATTCATGATTCTGGCTGCGTCTGGTGCTGACGCCAGCAGTGCAACGCTCGGCGTCATTGTCACCGCGCTTGGCGAGGCGCGGCGCGGCACGCTGCAGTTTTCAGCGTACCCAAAGTCCATTGCATACGACGACCCGTTTGTCATTGCGGTCTTTGCCAGCGGCCGCGTCGAAGTGCACGATACGCGTCGGCCCGACCAGACGCTGGTGCAGACGCTCAGCTTTACCGACGACGCCTGCGATGCCAGGCGGCCGCGCAGGCTGTGTGTGGCCGCTGCCGCCCACGTTGCTGTCGACGCGCCGCTGCTCGAGGTGATCGACACGCTGGCTGCGGACATTTTGACGCTCAAAGCTGGGCCGCCCGGCGAGCTGCGGCACGAGCCGCTCGGCGAGGGCGCAGCCAGGATTGCAGCTGGAAGCCGCTGAGCAGCGTGTCACGGCCGGGCATCGTTGCCGTGGCCGCCGACGCGCTGTACATTGTGGCTCGCGAGCCGCCGGTGATGCGGGTAATGCGGCTGCTCAGTGCGCAGTGCGTCGACGAGGCCGTTTTGGCTATCGACGAGGCGGCGCAGCCCGGCGCCGTCGAGACACAGTTCTGCGTGCAGCTGGCGGCCATGGTATGCCTCAAGCGCATGCTGCTGGACGACGCGCTGCAGTACTTTAGGCGTGGCATGATGGATCCACGCGCGCTGCTGCACCTGTTTCCTGCCTTTGTGCGCTACCTGGGCTCGCTGCTCGTGCCCTTTGCGCGCATTCCGCTGGCCGCTGACGTGCGCGCGCTATTCTGCGACATTGGCGACATTGGCACGCTCGTGCGTGCGGGCGCCAAGCAGCTTTTGGCTGACAGTAACGACGACGCGCAGATTGCCGCGCTGGCCGACGCGCTGGCAGCCAACGCACTGGAGGTGCTCGAGCGCTACTTGGAGTTTTGCCGCGCGCAGATGCAAGGGCAGCCGGCCGAGGGAGAGGGAGCCGCCGACGATGGCGTGCAGCGATTTGCACCCGATGCTGTGCCCGTCATTGACACTGCACTGGTGCGGCTGTACGCCATCAACTCGCGCCACGAAAAGCTATGTGCGCTTATACAGGACCCTGCCAGCAGCCTTGTCGGCGACCTGGCTGCCGATTACTTTGCTTCGACACAGCAACACTACTACCGCAGCCTGGTGTACAAGGCCCAGGGCGATACGCGCCGCGTGCTTGACATCTGGCACCGTCTGTTGCTGTGCGAGCTGTCAGACCCGCTGTTTGGCGGCCTGGCCGAGTACCTGCATTATGTCGAGCTGACAGACAGCCAGCCCACAATGGCTGCCGAGTTCCGCTGGTCAGTCGCCGTCGATGTCGAGGTCAGCGCGCCGCTGCAGATTCTGCGCCACTTGTCCGATGCCTTTGTCAGCCGCATTGATGCCGACGCTGCGTTTGCCGCTATTGAGCCGCATGGCGATGAGCCGCTGCGTGCCTTCATTGAGCGCCTAGTCGCAGCCAACCACTCACGGGCTACCCACTACATGACATATCTGGTCTGCGTATATGTGCGTCAGATCCGCGACTATTATTTGCCAGACACTCCCGAGGCCGGCATCCGCAGCCTTGAGTTGGACTCTGGATTTAGGCGCGCACAAGCAGATGATTTGCGACTGACTATCCGTTCGCACCTTGCGCGGGTCGGCGCTACAGATGATGGCGCTAGAATGCGGTCTAACTTGCTCAACGTACTGACCGCGCGTCCCGCTCGCTACAACCCAGCCCTGGTGCTTGAGTGCGTTGAAAAAGAGGCTCCGCTGCTGCTGCACACCGAACGAGCTGTGCTGTTGACCGCGCTCGGCAAACAACAGGAGGCTGTCAACGCACTGGTCGACGACGCTGGTGATTACGCCGAGGCTGAGTTGCTGCTGCTGATGCCTCTTGCCCAGCCTTCGCTTGCACGTGTATTTCCGCAGGCAGCTTCCAACAGCCAGTCACCAAATGGTGCCAGCCCCGAAAACAACAGCGTATCCATATTATTTTACAAGTACCTGGCAGTTGGGACTGATCCCAATGGTGATGAGGACATGGCCGCCCGTTTGGTAGCCGACCTACTGTCCCGATATCCTGACTCTCTGGGCATGCATGTTTTGGCTGACATCCCTGGTCACTGGCCATACAATATCACAGAACCATTTGTATGTCGTGGCCTACAGCGTCTGGCTGCATTCGAACAGTCATTACATGTGCAACGTTGCTTGCACCAGGCTAGGCTGTTTGAATCTAAAGCAGAATGGGGCCACGCTATTCACAACCATAGACCAATTTCTTTGGATTATTCGCAGACATGCTCCATATGTAATAAGTTACTGGGCTCTTCTGCATTTGCATTCAATCCAACCACACATGACATCAGACATGTATCATGCTCCTAACATGCTCATTTAGCTCTAGTCAATAAACATTTGTTTACAAATTATAATTGCTTGTATACTAATATGCACTGTAATGATTTTGTTAAGCACTACTTAAATAGTGTTAAAAGATATGTTATATGATAAATATTGCATATTATTTTAGAATAAAGTAAATAATATAATTAGAAAAAACTAAACGCGTATCAAACAATGCCCCTTGTGAAGGAACCAGTTATACTAGAAGCTTTAAATTATATTGTTTGATAAAATGCCAAACGTTCTCTGTCAGCTCCTTCCAGCCGCGTCTCATATCCAAGTTCTAACTTTTTTGTCCTGGTAGTGGGCGTCCACATGCTTCTTGAGTTTCTTCAATATATTATCTATCGGTGCGATACACCTGGAGTCTGTTGATCGTTCATCACAAGATCTGCGGCTGGATCTTAAAGATCCCAAGTGAAAGTTCTCTGCATTCATAATTTTATGCTCCGTCGTGGACACATGAAATGTGGCTCTGTGTCTCAATTGGTCTGACAGCCAGGCATGGAAGCATAGACGCATCTCTGGTTCAGTGTATCGTTAGGGAAGCATATTTTTACAGCAGTAATGGCAGGGCCACCATACTCCCAAAAGAAACAATAAAGCTAAAAATCAATGGCAAGGAAAAAGAACAATGCCGATTGGAAATTAATCCGTAAATATAATTATTTCTTGTTTCCATATTTCAGCCAACCAAATGCGAGCACAGCGAGAAGCTCAAAGTTTTTTGTTTATATTAAAAAATTTGTTTTTTTTTTTGGTCGCAATCTATTCCAACAAATTTTCACCTTTGCAACTTTCCACCTTTACTTTACTTTTGAAATTTGCTTTTTTCCAATTCGCACCATTTCGTTCAATTTGTTTTTCTTCACTTTTTATTACTTTTACCATACCTCAGTGCTTATCACACACACACACACACACACTCCTCTCTCTCTCTCCCTCTCCCTCTCTTTCTATTTCCCTTTCCTTTCTCTCAATGATGTCTGAGCTAGCTCCTCTGAAGAAGACTCCACCGAGTCAAATAGGCGTAAGTACTTGAATATAAACGATTATTATGATATTGATGAATTGTTTGTTGTTTATTTTGCGTGCATATAAAACTAATTCGGTCACATTTAAAACATTTTGTATTATTTTTTATTAGAACAGCAAGACAGGGGCACTATCCAAACGCCCTCAAAAATCAAAAAAGGAGGAACTGCCACCCGGGGAATCGGAGCCCCCCGAAGTACGCGATAAGCGCCGTCAGCGGCTGCTGAAATGCCTTGGCGATAACATAGAACACAACTATCTGTTCAATGCCTTTGTTGAATCTCTGGGTGTGAAGGAGCGGTATGAACGGTTCATCAAGGATTGGCCCAATCTCTTCCTCGACATAGCTAGGGGTCTCCAGTGGCTGATGGCAAATGCATCGTAGCCAATACACGTCGTTCGAATAGACTCAGATTTGCTCTTACTGACGTTTTCAAATCAACTCGAAATTGATGGGTTGACTAAGGAAGCTCGTTGGTCAAATATTTTATCTCCTCTTTAACGAGATGGTCGATGTGGTTCTGACGCAAATAAGATATTCCAGCAGGCGGAACTCTAATCCCAGACTGCAAGCTTAGCTGAAGGACCATCAGCAAGGTTATACAAAGACTCCGCACAAGCCAGACATCGCGTTTTACTACAGACTACACAGAGGAGAATGCTCATTCCATCCATGCTATACTCGAGGCTAAGATGGATCCAGATCTCAGCGGACCATAGAGGATACTCGCGGCCAGCTCGCAGATTACGGTCATTTGCTTAATGATCAGCAGGCAACACGCACGTTTGCGCCTGTCTTCTACCTCCATGGGCATCTCCTGACGCTTATGCATATTATCGTGATAAACTGTACATCGTCAGCTTGGCCAGCTATGCTTTGATACGATAGCCGACATCTGATGGAGCTGAGAAATCCAGACATGCCTCATGCGGTTCTGGTTCCTACTGACTCTTAAGTCAGACATTTTCGGGCATTTCTGCGATGTCTCAGAGGAATCTGACTCTTTCTTTTTTTCGCAGAAAGTCAATGTGGAGAGCAAGGGCGATTCGAAGATCGAAGTCTTATACTCAGCTTCCAAGCATGTCAAGGATGTCAAGGATGTCAAGAATGGTGCTGCTCTGTTTTGTATCAAGGAGACAATAGCACGTTATTCATACATGATTGGGCGCCATGTCCATTTATTCAGGGGGACTTGCAAAGGTCGTGATGCTGTGCTGAAGCTTTCCTGGACCCCAGTCAATCGTTTGCCCGAGGGTGCCGCATACGCCATCCTCAACAAGAGACCAGTCGAAGGTATTCCTGAGATCTTTTCGAAGGGCCTGCTCATCAGCAACCTCAATGGATACCGGCTGGAGTTTGTGCTCATGGAGTACTGCGGCCAGTCAATGGCCGAGTACTGAAAGTCAAGACTGACAATCAGAAGGCTGAGCTGGTTCCTGGCTTTGTCAAGCAGCTGACCCTGTGTCTTGCCCAGGCAAATGACACTGGTGTCCTGCACAGGGATATCTCGGCAGGGAATGTGTGCGTCAAAAACGACAAGGTGTATGTCATTGACTGGGGCTGTGCCAAGGTCATTGGCTGGGGCACTGCTGAGGATGCTGCCAGGGACACTGACCCAACTCAACTTAAACATATTGAGGTTGCCGAACAGTGGGGGTTCAATGCAACAACAGTGGGACAAGTGGAGGTGGCCAAGGACCCATTTACAGGGACGCCGCTTTTCATGGGTATTCCCATGCTCAGCAGCAGCCCCATCCGGGGAATCCTTGATGACATGGAGAGTGTTTTCTATGTCGTTATGGATGCAGTGCGCTCAGCGCACTAAGAGGGATGACGTTCAGGGCTTCAAATTCCTGGACTCTCCATCCCTCGCCATCACAAGGTGGGGTTTGATCCAAGAGGATGCTGTCTTGCTGAAGGGTTCAGTGTTGATGGTTTAGCGCTAGGCTCAAAAATCTCATTTGTGCAATGCGCCGGTTCTGTTTGAACCAGGAAACAAGGTTATAGCCATCGGCTCTGGTCAGACAGCACATTTGTTCGACAGATAACTGGGACGCTGCTCCGAGTATATGCACCCAAGGCGATTGAGCTCCTCGAGAGGATAATGGCCAGCTTAAGCGACCAGCTGAGGACGAGATCAATGCTGGGTCATTCAAGAAGCTAGCACTTTAGGTTTTTTTGTTTTTAATAAATCTTTTTACGACCCAAAAAATTAACTGCAAAAGATAAAATATTTACATTTTATTCATTTTTTCTTCACGTTTAATAGAGATTAAAACTCTTGTCTGTCCCTCTTTTATTTACAGATTCACCAACCCACCGATCACCTTTCGCCGATCACTTTAACTGTAAACAACATACTTTTAAACTCGCACATTGGCCAATTTTACTTGAACATGGTTGATTTCATCCATAATTTTCGATTTTTGCTATTTTGCCAAATGATTTCAATTTAACGTTATTCTTTCTTTATTTTTCCTTTCCTTTCCTTTCCAATTCACATTTCGTAATTAACAAATTACTGTTCTTTTTTACACCCTTTCAATATTCTTTTGCTAGCATAGACGATAGCTGGTACCACCTTGCAATTGGCGTCGGAGCAGCACTCGGCACATACCGGGTACTTTCGCATCTTTTAGACCAATCACAGTATGAGTTAGATTTCTGCTGCACACAGCCAAAGACAGCAACAGCGACACGCCTGATATTCCAGGACCAATAATCCCAAAAGGGAGTGCGGACAATGAGGCAGAATTGGACATTCAGATGCCCGAAATGGTTAATTCCTTGGGATAATTGGCGCTGAATTCAGAAAACTTTAAGCTGCTGGATACTGTGTCTGAGCTGCTGCTCGATACGGCTATGCGGTGAGAGGTGCTGCAGCTGATAGTTGTGCAGGATTAGGGCAATTCAGCAGCAGAGGGGGGACTGGTTGAGGACAGTTGTGTTGCTGCATGTGCTGCTAATGACACTGCAGTGGGATGGCAAGGTAGTTTGGGCTGACGGCACATGCAGCAGGAAGCTGACGGCAGGCTGCTTGAGGTGCTCAGCGAAACACTTATGCAGTCAGACAACAGCTCAGCTTGAGGCAGCAGCAAGCAGAGGCAGCAGTCAGACTCTGTGATTGTGTTGGTATGTGCAGCCATGGTAAAGCAGTTTGCGCTGCGTACCGAGTACCACCGGCGGATAATCGACCTGGTATTTCTTTCTGCATTGCTCAGTGTCGCACGCCAGTCAGTGCCTGAGCTTGAGATTTTGCGCATGCCAGTGGAGAGTCTCGTGTGGCTGTGTACTTTTCTCACAGCATATCGGCTGGCAGCAGCAGAAGAAAATGCAATGGAGATGGCAAATCCACAGATGGTGCAGCTGCTGGAGCTGGGCACTGTCGATGTCATCCCCGCGTGTGTCTGCAAGGATGACCAGGGCATGCCCCCATGGGGCATTGGGTTTCTGCATGAGTTTGTGTCGCGAAGCCTTGGCAAGGCACATCTGACAGCAAATCCTGGGTTGGTGCATTGGCCGTGTTGCAGGCTGGTGACAACCAAGTATGCATACACCGACCAACTGATTCTGCGCTCGCTCTGGTGTCTGTGCACATTGCAGGATGCAACTGTAGCACTGGCTGTGCTGGCGAAGGTCATGCAGCTAGAGAACTTGTGGCATGTTTTGGCGATTTTTGTCTCTGGCACCAGCGCCTAGGCGCACTATTGGAGTATGGTGCTGGTAAGCCATGTGTGTTAAACAATTGATTAGTGTCTTGAATAGAATATATATATCTTAACTAAGAAAAGATAGCTGAACTAATGACTATTGTTGTAATAAGAATAGTTTATCTGTAATATATTTATGATTTAAAATCCACCAAAAGGGAGCTTCAAGAGTTCTGTTTATCTATTCAAAGCTATCAACAGATTAAATGGAAATCGCGATTGTAAATAATCATAATTTCAAATAATCGCAATCTCACAACTGCAATTGTCACATGACATTGTAATAATTGATGTCACAAACTCAGTAGAGTGCCAATATTAGGCAGCGGCCATGAATAATCCCTAATTTCTGCGTTCATCTGCTGCATGTCAACAAGTAGTCTGTAGCCCCCGAGTTTTTAATGACAAATGCAGGCGACACAGAGTGTTATGTCATAAATATATATATATTGAACTAAAATAAACTAAAAGAAAGCTAAAGGATGAACAGCCTCCACAGTTCATATCCATTGGTATTTATGCGTGTGTATTAATTCCCATATATCCAAGGAATTAACTAGCGATTGATTCATTAATCAATCACCGGAGACAAGCCGCAATTTCTTGTATCACATACAAGGTAAAAACAAGCCAAGGCCGCACAAACAGCAAGATAAGCGTTGGATAAGATATTAAACAATGTTTTGTTTCAAAGCGCACAAATAATAATTTGGATGACCGTTATTAAGCCTGAATGGGGTCAATAGGTGAAATGCTCTGGAACATGCAACAAAACCAATGATAGCAGCTACCTTGTTCACAAAGGCCCACTAATCAGACGACAATAGGGTATTTCATGCCATGAAGCTTTAAAACTAGCAAAACGCACATGCAACAAAGGCAATTTAAAGTATCCATGAAGGGACCTTAATGGCTAATAGACCAGTTAGGGATTGGGTATTACAGGGAAAGTCAACTACAATGCTGTAAAACTAGTTTCTAACAATATACTCAGTTTAACCCAAAGTCTGGAAAAAGAAACCTCGACAGCCTGCGCAATTTGCCGACCCACAGTGCTTAAAATAAAAATGGATACATATGTGGTGCCCAACACACATTTCAAGCCACTATCTTTTTTTTCAAATATCAAGATGGCCACTATTGTAATAAAACTTATTCGTACTAACTGATTTTATTAAAAATCCACTATAAGGGAGTTTAAAGAGCTCCACTTATCTATTCAAAACTATCGACAGTAAAAATAGAAATCATGATTGTTGTGACATCAATTATTGCAATGTCACGTGACAATTGCAATTGGGAATTTGCGATTGTTTGAAATTGTGATTGTTTACGATCACGATTTCTATTTTCACGGGCGATAGTTTCGAATAGATAAGCAGAGCTCTTTAAGCTCCCTTATAGTGGATTTTTAATAAAAATTAGTTAGTACAAATAAGTTTATTACATTTGGTAGCACCTCCATATTTCGAATTTTTAACTCTGAGCACTTCCTCACCCAACTACCAAACAGACCAGACTGACATGACTGACACCAAGACTGATACTGAACAGGCCTTCAGGGCCATGCGCCTCTGCAATGAGGAGATGAGCATGGAGAGGAACATTGGTGACATGCTCCCAATGCTTCTCCCTAATGACAGGGATGACCAAAACGCCCAATTCAAGGTGGGCCAGTGGGTAGACAACATAAAGTCTATCCTGACAGATGAACAGGTGGAGACCAAACTGTGGGTCCGCATTGCCTGCCACAAGATCCCCATAGAAAAACGTGTCGAGTTCAAGGAATGGGCAACCAAGAATGGCCAAAGAAATGAGGACATAGATGCCCTGCGTGACTTCCTGCTGGAGTCATATGTTAGCGCTGCCACTCGACTAGATGTCTGGCACCGTTTCCGCGCACTCAAAGCACCAACAAACCTTGCTGAACTTGACCAGTACGTCGACCAATTCAAGACATATGTCATCCTCCTTGGGATGAAGCTGGAGGATGAATATACAGCACTCTTCTTCTCAGACAAGCTCCCCTTGGATGTCATGGATAAACTGGTGGCCAACCTTGCACCCAAGGACACAGTGAAGTTTGTGGATCTTGTGACCTGGGCACAGAGCTTTTTCCATGTATACAAGAATATTGGAATAGCTATGGAGGTCGATGCACTAAACACCCCCCGCCGCCCTGGACTGCCACCATACAGCCGCATAAGCAAATTCTGTACACTAGACGAGTACAATGAACGTGCAAAGGCTAACGTATGCCTTGCCTGTGGCCAGGACCACATTCTCCGTCACTGTCCCAAGAACCGCCCAAATGTGACCAGGAACTGAAGGACAGCGAGTCTCCAGTTCTAACTATTTCCGGGCTAGCAGTCGACCCCTCACTCTACAATAAAGCTGCTGCTCCTAAAACCTCGCCGGCACCCCAACTCATCACTTGCACCACTGTGCTTGGCACTACAGTACATGCACTGATAAACAACGGCTCCCAAGCCACAATCATTAACAAAAAAACCCTAGAAAAATTAAACCTGATGACCCGCGCACTGGACAGGTATCAACCAATCTCCCTGGCAAACGGCACACACTACCAGAACTGCACAC